>NC_051235.1:852500-862500 GCF_015220715.1 Pygocentrus nattereri | reverse complement strand
GGTGTGGGTTTCCTCCCTTTCAATATTTCACAAAATAGCTAACAGCTCCCCCTTATGGAGAGTCCTCAGCCTGCTAATTGTGAGTGAGTTGGTCCAGAAGTTGTTTCACATAAAAGCACAAAAGCTTTTCAGATTGTTTCTTTTAGATTATTGGTGATTATTGGTTATTACAGAATTGAAAAAGTGTAGATTTGTTTAGGCAGAAAAATTTGAAATGCAGATTTAGGAAAAAGGGGAGAAGGATGAAGAAAAATAGAGGATGATGAAAAAGAAGAGAGAGGAGGTAGAAGCTGGAGTCCTGAGTCTGGAGTGTGCAGCAGATGAAATATGTTTTAATTTGTGCACTGCTGGAGGGTGAAGCGGTAACTCAAAGGGGGCCAAGCACCAAAAGGAGCTGCATATGTCTCTCTCTCTCTCTCTCTCTCTCTCTCTCTCTCTTTATTTCCATCTCTCCCTCATTCTCTCTCCCTCCATCACTGACTCTGGCACTCCAGCCATGTTTCCATGGTAACAGAGCGCAGCAGCGAGACGGGTTGAGGCGCGTGCCAAAACTAACGCAGAAACAATGGTGAGTCTCAGTCGCCCTGCGTCTCCAGCTGTTACGTTTCCTTAAGAGTTTAGAGATCAGTCACTATATCAGCAACATGAACGCACATGTAAACAAACAGAATCTGCTATAAAGAGACTCTGGGTATTTATATATATATATATATATATATATATATGTGTGTGTGTGTGTGTGTGTGTGTATGTGTGTGTGTGTGTGCAGTTTAATAAAATTACCAGCTTCACATCTGTAATGACAGCAAGAGTGTGAGTAGATACATGATATAAATGAAACGGTTCATAGTTTAAAGGACTTGCCTGGCCTAAAGGGCAATGGGATCAATTTCTTTTAGCATTTCTGCATTATTGAACAGTTGACCCTTTCTGTTAATCACATGGCCTCAGATCGTGCTTTCAATTAGTATTAAAAGAACAAAACCAAACACTGTTGATCAGTTTGTGTGAGTTTGAAGAAGAAAACATTATCATTTTATTGATTAGATGAGATTAAACTAATTAGATCAGTTCTCTGAATGACCTCACATGTTTGTTGGAGAAAAAAACTGCGTCCAACAGTAAAAGAAGTCTTGTGCATCTTTTACACAGTGATAGAAACGGTAGACTGTAATACACTACAGGAAGCGTAGGGGGCGATACGGCTTCTACTGTTTCATTTAAAAAGCTCTATAATGTTCATATGATCCACACAGTCGCTCTGACAGACTGTAATACACTACAGGAAGCGTAGGGGGCGATACGGCTTCTACTGTTTCATTTAAAAAGCTCTATAATGTTCATATGATCCACACAGTCGCTCTGACAGACTGTAATACACTACAGGAAGCGTAGGGGGCGATACGGCTTCTACTGTTTCATTTAAAAAGCTCTATAATGTTCATATGATCCACACAGTCGCTCTGACAGACTGTAATACACTACAGGAAGCGTAGGGGGCGATACGGCTTCTACTGTTTCATTTAAAAAGCTCTATAATGTTCATATGATCCACACAGTCGCTCTGACAGACTGTAATACACTACAGGAAGCGTAGGGGGCGATACGGCTTCTACTGTTTCATTTACAAAGCTCTATAATGTTCATATGATCCACACAGTCGCTCTGACAGACTGTAATACACTACAGGAAGCGTAGGGGGCGATACGGCTTCTACTGTTTCATTTAAAAAGCTCTATAATGTTCATATGATCCACACAGTCGCTCTGACAGACTGTAATACACTACAGGAAGCGTAGGGGGCGATACGGCTTCTACTGTTTCATTTAAAAAGCTCTATAATGTTCATATGATCCACACAGTCGCTCTGACAGACTGTAATACACTACAGGAAGCGTAGGGGGCGATACGGCTTCTACTGTTTCATTTAAAAAGCTCTATAATGTTCATATGATCCACACAGTCGCTCTGACAGACTGTAATACACTACAGGAAGCGTAGGGGGCGATACGGCTTCTACTGTTTCATTTAAAAAGCTCTATAATGTTCATATGATCCACACAGTCGCTCTGACAGACTGTAATACACTACAGGAAGCGTAGGGGGCGATACGGCTTCTACTGTTTCATTTAAAAAGCTCTATAATGTTCATATGATCCACACAGTCGCTCTGACAGACTGTAATACACTACAGGAAGCGTAGGGGGCGATACGGCTTCTACTGTTTCATTTAAAAAGCTCTATAATGTTCATATGATCCACACAGTCGCTCTGACAGACTGTAATACACTACAGGAAGCGTAGGGGGCGATACGGCTTCTACTGTTTCATTTAAAAAGCTCTATAATGTTCATATGATCCACACAGTCGCTCTGACAGACTGTAATACACTACAGGAAGCGTAGGGGGCGATACGGCTTCTACTGTTTCATTTAAAAAGCTCTATAATGTTCATATGATCCACACAGTCGCTCTGACAGACTGTAATACACTACAGGAAGCGTAGGGGGCGATACGGCTTCTACTGTTTCATTTAAAAAGCTCTATAATGTTCATATGATCCACACAGTCGCTCTGACAGACTGTAATACACTACAGGAAGCGTAGGGGGCGATACGGCTTCTACTGTTTCATTTAAAAAGCTCTATAATGTTCATATGATCCACACAGTCGCTCTGACAGACTGTAATACACTACAGGAAGCGTAGGGGGCGATACGGCTTCTACTGTTTCATTTAAAAAGCTCTATAATGTTCATATGATCCACACAGTCGCTCTGACAGACTGTAATACACTACAGGAAGCGTAGGGGGCGATACAGCTTCTACTGTTTCATTTAAAAAGCTCTATAATGTTCATATGATCCACACAGTCGCTCTGACAGACTGTAATACACTACAGGAAGCGTAGGGGGCGATACAGCTTCTACTGTTTCATTTAAAAAGCTCTATAATGTTCATATGATCCACACAGTCGCTCTGACAGACTGTAATACACTACAGGAAGCGTAGGGGGCGATACGGCTTCTACTGTTTCATTTAAAAAGCTCTATAATGTTCATATGATCCACACAGTCGCTCTGACAGACTGTAATACACTACAGGAAGCGTAGGGGGCGATACGGCTTCTACTGTTTCATTTAAAAAGCTCTATAATGTTCATATGATCCACACAGTCGCTCTGACAGACTGTAATACACTACAGGAAGCGTAGGGGGCGATACGGCTTCTACTGTTTCATTTAAAAAGCTCTATAATGTTCATATGATCCACACAGTCGCTCTGACAGACTGTAATACCCTACAGGAAGCGTAGGGGGCGATACGGCTTCTACTGTTTCATTTAAAAAGCTCTATAATGTTCATATGATCCACACAGTCGCTCTGACAGACTGTAATACCCTACAGGAAGCGTAGGGGGCGATACGGCTTCTACTGTTTCATTTAAAAAGCTCTATAATGTTCATATGATCCACACAGTCGCTCTGACAGACTGTAATACCCTACAGGAAGCATAGGGGGCGATACGGCTTCTACTGTTTCATTTAAAAAGCTCTATAATGTTCATATGATCCACACAGTCGCTCTGACAGACTGTAATACACTACAGGAAGCGTAGGGGGCGATACGGCTTCTACTGTTTCATTTAAAAAGCTCTATAATGTTCATATGATCCACACAGTCGCTCTGACAGACTGTAATACACTACAGGAAGCGTAGGGGGCGATACAGCTTCTACTGTTTCATTTAAAAAGCTCTATAATGTTCATATGATCCACACAGTCGCTCTGACAGACTGTAATACACTACAGGAAGCGTAGGGGGCGATACGGCTTCTACTGTTTCATTTAAAAAGCTCTATAATGTTCATATGATCCACACAGTCGCTCTGACAGACTGTAATACACTACAGGAAGCGTAGGGGGCGATATGGCTTCTACTGTTTCATTTAAAAAGCTCTATAATGTTCATATGATCCACACTGTCGCTCTGACAGACTGTAATACACTACAGGAAGCGTAGGGGGCGATACGGCTTCTACTGTTTCATTTAAAAAGCTCTATAATGTTCATATGATCCACACAGTCGCTCTGACAGACTGTAATACACTACAGGAAGCGTAGGGGGCGATACGGCTTCTACTGTTTCATTTAAAAAGCTCTATAATGTTCATATGATCCACACAGTCGCTCTGACAGACTGTAATACACTACAGGAAGCGTAGGGGGCGATACGGCTTCTACTGTTTCATTTAAAAAGCTCTATAATGTTCATATGATCCACACAGTCGCTCTGACAGACTGTAATACACTTCAGGAAGCGTAGGGGGCGATACGGCTTCTACTGTTTCATTTAAAAAGCTCTATAATGTTCATATGATCCACACAGTCGCTCTGACAGACTGTAATACACTACAGGAAGCATAGGGGGCGATACGGCTTCTACTGTTTCATTTAAAAAGCTCTATAATGTTCATATGATCCACACAGTCGCTCTGACAGACTGTAATACACTACAGGAAGCGTAGGGGGCGATACGGCTTCTACTGTTTCATTTAAAAAGCTCTATAATGTTCATATGATCCACACAGTCGCTCTGACAGACTGTAATACACTACAGGAAGCGTAGGGGGCGATACGGCTTCTACTGTTTCATTTAAAAAGCTCTATAATGTTCATATGATCCACACAGTCGCTCTGACAGACTGTAATACACTACAGGAAGCGTAGGGGGCGATACGGCTTCTACTGCTTCATTTAAAAAGCTCTATAATGTTCATATGATCCACACAGTCGCTCTGACAGACTGTAATACCCTACAGGAAGCGTAGGGGGCGATACGGCTTCTACTGTTTCATTTAAAAAGCTCTATAATGTTCATATGATCCACACAGTCGCTCTGACAGACTGTAATACACTACAGGAAGCGTAGGGGGCGATACGGCTTCTACTGTTTCATTTAAAAAGCTCTATAATGTTCATATGATCCACACAGTCGCTCTGACAGACTGTAATACACTACAGGAAGCGTAGGGGGCGATACGGCTTCTACTGTTTCATTTAAAAAGCTCTATAATGTTCATATCTGATCACTCTGATCCACTGCACTTCTGAGTCACCATCCTGATGATCTCCATGGACAAACCAGACCTCATTCACACCAAGAGACTTACTGCACCTTCAATCCAGCAAATCTGTACGCACACATATAGATTGACATCTTGAACATCTTCTATCCATATCCCGTATAATCTGGAAGGTTCTCTATCAGTGTATAAATTTCTTTTTCCTCTGAAATATTTATATATTTATACTTTTTGTATTTAAATTCTATAGGGGGGCTACAAACCTATGATTTTCACTCACTTATCCATCACGTGTGGAAATGTGACAGACAGGTAATGTTTGCTATAGTTTAAACGTCATTTGTTTTATGTAGTCCATGATAATAAGGTCAGCATCACACACAACCTGTAGCCAGTTGCACCAACTGAACCTTGCTTGATTGTAGCCTGGTTAGAATGTGAACTGCCACTACGTTCAGGTTTATGAGCTACTACAGTTTAACCGGTTACACGTTATAAATATACGGTTATAAAAGTATATATTTATATTTTATAACTCAAAATTCACACGGACCCAGTAGTCAGCGTTCTGCCAAAACGTGCTGTTATGGCCGGTCGATACGGTAATAGATGAGATGCCCAGCCTAGATGAGAACAATGAATGCAGGTTAAACTGAGTAAGGCTGATGATCTCCAGCTGCCGTCTGTTTGTTCTTTAATGTTTCACTGAGAAACCAAACGCAGCTGTTCAAACGCCGGATTCTGGCTGAGTGACACAGCAGCAGCCTCAGGTTAGCCGCTTGGGCTGCTGAGTCTCTGAACTGGAGCTGAACTCAGTAAACACCTACAGCTAAACCCTGTTTGAACTGACACACAGCTGGAGCAGCTGGACGCTGGACTGGAATACACTGACCTATATTTACAGATACGGCCAAAAACTGTGTTCATTTCTTTATTAAACTGACGTGTTTTATTAGTGATTTACTCCTTGTTTAACTGGGATTTTCTCCTCTATTCCTCTCTTTAATGTACTGATTGATCTCAGTGTGTGTCAACCTGCCCCTCGTCCTTTAACGCTGCACTGAACTGTATCATCAGATTACAGTTATGGTAGGTCCTTGTCTAGTGCAGTGCTGCCCTCTGTTGGTGGTGGATGAATATCGCAGCCCGACTTTTTTAAAAGGGCCTCACCCTTCTTCTTCTTCTTCTTCTTCTCCTCCTCCTCCTCCTCCTCATCCTCCTTCTTCTTCTTCATTCGGCTGCTCCCTTTAGGGGTCGACACAGCGGATCATCTGCCTCCATCTTGCCCTATCCACTGCCTCCTCTCCTTTCACACCAACCATCTCCATGTCCACCTTCACTACATCCATAAACCTTCTCTGAGGTCTACCTTTTCTCCTTCTGCCCGGCAGCTCCATCTCCAACATTCTTTGACCAATATATCCACTATTCCTCCTCAACACATGTCCAAACCATCTCAACCTGGCCTCTCTGGCTTTATCTCCAAACTGCTCCACCTTCACTGTCCCTCTGATCTGCTCATTTCTAATCTTGTCCATCCTGGTCACTCCCAACGAAAATCTCAGCATCTTCATCTCCGCCACCTCCAGCTCAGCCTCCTGTCTTTTAGACAGAGCCACAGTCTCCAAACCACACATCATAGCAGGACGCACTGCTGTCTTGTAGACCTTCCCTTTCACTCTTGCTGCTATCCTTCTGTCACACATCAGCCCTGACGCCCGTCTCCACCCACTCCATCCTGCCTGCACCCTCTTCTTCACCTCTTTTCTACACAAAAGGGCCTCACTCTAATGTTTGATTTAATGAGTCAACCTCTCACTACTCCACTCCACTGTTCTTGACCCTCTCTCAGCCTCTCTCTCCATATATAAAGTCAGAAGCCTCCATCAAAACTAGGAAAATTCAAAAGTTCATTAAGGGTCAATAAGTCCAAGTTTGTTCCAATCTGGACAAACTTATAGAGTACGGTTTATATCACAATACCTACATTTAGAGTCGGTTATTCATTCAGCCTAATGAGAAACTGTAGAACAGACTCGGTTTATATCACAATACCTACATTTAGAGTCAGTTATTCATTCAGCCTAATGAGAAACTGTAGAACGGACTCGGTTTATATCACAATACCTACATTTAGAGTCGGTTATTCATTCAGCCTAATGAGAAACTGTAGAACGGACTCGGTTTATATCACAATACCTACATTTAGAGCCGGTTATTCATTCAGTCTAATGAGAAACTGTAGAACGGACTCGGTTTATATCACAATACCAACATTTAGAGCCGGTTATTCATTCAGTCTAATGAGAAACTGTAGAACGGACTGGGTTTATATCACAATACCTACATTTAGAGCCGGTTATTCATTCAGTCTAATGAGAAACTGTAGAACGGACTCGGTTTATATCACAATACCTACATTTAGAGTCGGTTATTCATTCAGTCTAATGAGAAACTGTAGAACGGACTCAGTTTATATCACAATACCTACATTTAGAGTCGGTTATTCATTCAGTCTAATGAGAAACTGTAGAACGGACTCGGTTTATATCACAATACCTACATTTAGAGTCGGTTATTCATTCAGTCTAATGAGAAACTGTAGAACGGACTCAGTTTATATCACAATACCTACATTTAGAGTCGGTTATTCATTCAGTCTAATGAGAAACTGTAGAACGGACTCGGTTTATATCACAATACCTACATTTAGAGCCGGTTATTCATTCAGTCTAATGAGAAACTGTAGAACGGACTGGGTTTATATCACAATACCTACATTTAGAGTCGGTTATTCATTCAGTCTAATGAGAAACTGTAGAACGGACTGGGTTTATATCACAATACCTACATTTAGAGTCGGTTATTCATTCAGTCTAATGAGAAACTGTAGAACGGACTCAGTTTATATCACAATACCTACATTTAGAGTCGGTTATTCATTCAGTCTAATGAGAAACTGTAGAACGGACTCGGTTTATATCACAATACCTACATTTAGAGTCGGTTATTCATTCAGTCTAATGAGAAACTGTAGAACGGACTCGGTTTATATCACAATACCTACATTTAGAGTCGGTTATTCATTCAGTCTAATGAGAAACTGTAGAACGGACTCGGTTTATATCACAATACCTACATTTAGAGTCGGTTATTCATTCAGTCTAATGAGAAACTGTAGAACGGACTCGGTTTATATCACAATACCTACATTTAGAGTCGGTTATTCATTCAGTCTAATGAGAAACTGTAGAACGGACTCGGTTTATATCACAATACCTACATTTAGAGCCGGTTATTCATTCAGCCTAATGAGAAACTGTAGAACGGACTCGGTTTATATCACAATACCTACATTTAGAGTCGGTTATTCATTCAGTCTAATGAGAAACTGTAGAACGGACTCGGTTTATATCACAATACCTACATTTAGAGTCGGTTATTCATTCAGTCTAACGAGAAACTGTAGAACGGACTCGGTTTATATCACAATACCTACATTTAGAGTCGGTTATTCATTCAGTCTAACGAGAAACTGTAGAACGGACTCGGTTTATATCACAATACCTACATTTAGAGCCGGTTATTCATTCAGTCTAACGAGAAACTGTAGAACAGACTCGGTTTATATCACAATACCTACATTTAGAGCCGGTTATTCATTCAGCCTAACGAGAAACTGTAGAACGGACTCGGTTTATATCACAATACCTACATTTAGAGTCGGTTATTCATTCAGCCTAATGAGAAACTGTAGAACGGACTCGGTTTATATCACAATTCCTACATTTACAGTCGGTTATTCATTCAGTCTAATGAGAAACTGTAGAACGGACTCGGTTTATATCACAATTCCTACATTTACAGTCGGTTATTCATTCAGTCTAATGAGAAACTGTAGAACGGACTCGGTTTATATCACAATTCCTACATTTACAGTCGGTTATTCATTCAGTCTAATGAGAAACTGTAGAACAGACTCGGTTTATATCACAATGCCTACATTTAGAGTCAGTTATTCATTCAGTCTAATGAGAAACTGTAGAACAGACTCGGTTTATATCACAATACCTACATTTAGAGCCGGTTATTCATTCAGCCTAATGAGAAACTGTAGAACGGACTCGGTTTATATCACAATACCTACATTTAGAGTCGGTTATTCATTCAGCCTAATGAGAAACTGTAGAACGGACTCGGTTTATATCACAATACCTACATTTAGAGTCGGTTATTCATTCAGTCTAATGAGAAACTGTAGAACGGACTCGGTTTATATCACAATACCTACATTTAGAGTCGGTTATTCATTCAGCCTAATGAGAAACTGTAGAACGGACTCGGTTTATATCACAATACCTACATTTAGAGTCGGTTATTCATTCAGCCTAATGAGAAACTGTAGAACGGACTCGGTTTATATCACAATACCTACATTTAGAGCCAGTTATTCATTCAGCCTAACGAGAAACTGTAGAACGGACTCGGTTTATATCACAATACCTACATTTAGAGTCGGTTATTCATTCAGTCTAACGAGAAACTGTAGAACGGACTCGGTTTATATCACAATACCTACATTTAGAGTCGGTTATTCATTCAGTCTAATGAGAAACTGTAGAACGGACTCGGTTTATATCACAATACCTACATTTAGAGTCGGTTATTCATTCAGCCTAATGAGAAACTGTAGAACGGACTCGGTTTATATCACAATACCTACATTTAGAGTCGGTTATTCATTCAGCCTAATGAGAAACTGTAGAACGGACTCGGTTTATATCACAATACCTACATTTAGAGTCGGTTATTCATTCAGTCTAATGAGAAACTGTAGAACGGACTCGGTTTATATCACAATACCTACATTTAGAGTCGGTTATTCATTCAGTCTAATGAGAAACTGTAGAACGGAC
>NC_051235.1:822500-832500 GCF_015220715.1 Pygocentrus nattereri | reverse complement strand
ACGCCTGAAACACTTCACTAGCGGGGAAGCTGCACAGAATCAGTGCTGGAAGACAAACAATCAGCTTCAAATACAGTCGACTGTTTACAGTGTAATACAGATCAATCAGAACCCATCACTGCTGTCTGCTGCGTGTGTGTGTGTGTGTATAGTGTGTGTGTGTATAGTGTGTATGTGTGTGTGTGTGTGTGTGTGTGTGTATAGTGTGTATGTGTGTGTGTGTGTGTATTGTGTGTATGTGTGGGTATGGTGTGTGTGTGTGTATAGTGTGTGTGTGTGTATAGTGTATGTGAGTGTGTGTGTATGTGTGTATAGTGTGTATGTGAGTGTGTGTGTATAGTGTGTATGTGAGTGTGTGTGTGTATAGTGTGTATGTGAGTGTGTGTGTGTATAGTGTGTATGTGAGTGTGTGTGTGTGTGTGTGTGTGTATAGTGTGTATGTGAGTGTGTGTGTGTATAGTGTGTATGTGAGTGTGTGTGTGTGTATAGTGTGTATGTGAGTGTGTGTGTGTGTGTGTGTATAGTGTGTATGTGAGTGTGTGTGTGTATAGTGTGTATGTGAGTGTGTATGTGAGTGTGTGTGTATAGTGTGTATGTGAGTGTGTGTGTGTGTATAGTGTGTATGTGTGTGTGTGTATAGTGTGTATGTGAGTGTGTGTGTGTATAGTGTGTATGTGAGTGTGTGTGTATAGTGTGTATGTGAGTGTGTGTGTGTGTATAGTGTGTATGTGTGTATGTGAGTGTGTGTGTGTGTGTGTATAGTGTGTGTGTGTGTATAGTGTGTATGTGTGTGTGTGTGTGTGTGTGTGTATAGTGTGTATGTGTGTGTATAGTGTGTATGTGTGTGTGTGTGTATAGTGTGTATGTGTGGGTATGGTGTGTGTGTGTGTATAGTGTGTGTGTGTGTATAGTGTATGTGAGTGTGTGTGTATGTGTGTATAGTGTGTATGTGAGTGTGTGTGTATAGTGTGTATGTGAGTGTGTGTGTGTATAGTGTGTATGTGAGTGTGTGTGTGTGTGTATAGTGTGTATGTGAGTGTGTGTGTGTATAGTGTGTATGTGAATGTGTGTGTGTGTGTGTATAGTGTGTATGTGAGTGTGTGTGTGTATAGTGTGTATGTGAGTGTGTGTGTATAGTGTGTATGTGAGTGTGTGTGTGTATAGTGTGTATGTGAGTGTGTGTGTGTGTGTGTATAGTGTGTATGTGAGTGTGTGTGTGTATAGTGTGTATGTGAGTGTGTGTGTATAGTGTGTATGTGAGTGTGTGTGTGTGTATAGTGTGTATGTGTGTATGTGAGTGTGTGTGTGTATAGTGTGTATGTGAGTGTGTGTGTATAGTGTGTATGTGAGTGTGTGTGTGTGTGTATAGTGTGTATGTGTGTATGTGAGTGTGTGTGTGTGTATAGTGTGTATGTGTGTATGTGAGTGTGTGTGTGCACGCACAGGAAACAGCAATGAGTGTGATAACAGAAACAGGAAGTTCCTCTGACAGAGAGGGGAAGTGTACTGAGACAGGAAGTGGACCAAAGTGTCAAATTCTGACACACACACACACACACACACACACACAAACTCACATATACACACATACACTCGCGCACACACACAGACACACACATACACTCGCATACACTCGCGCGCACACACACACACACTCTCATACACTCGCATACACACACACACACTCACACACACACACTGTACACACACACACACTCACACTGTGTGCTCGTGTGATTGTGTGCTTGTGATTGTGTGATTGTGTGCTTGTGATTGTGTGATTGTGTGTTTGTGTGATTGTGTCATTGTGTGTTTGTGTGATTGTGTGTTTGTGATTGTGTGTGTGTGTGATTGTGTGTTTGTGTGATTGTGTGTGTGATTGTGTGTGTGTGTGATTGTGTGATTGTGTCATTGTGTCATTGTGTGTTTGTGTGATTGTGTGTGTGAGTGTGTGTGATTGTGTCATTGTGTGTTTGTGTGATTGTGTGATTGTGTGATTATGTGTTTGTGTGATTGTGTGTTTGTGTGATTGTGTGTTTGTGTGATTGTGTGTGTGATTGTGTGATTGTGTCATTGTGTGTGTGATTGTGTGATTGTGTCATTGTGTGTTTGTGTGATTGTGTGTGTGAGTGTGTGTGATTGTGTGTTTGTGTGATTGTGTCATTGTGTGTTTGTGTGATTGTGTGATTATGTGTTTGTGTGATTGTGTGTTTGTGTGATTGTGTGTGTGTGTGATTGTGTGATTGTGTCATTGTGTGTTTGTGTGATTGTGTGTGTGAGTGTGTGTGATTGTGTGCTTGTGTGATTGTGTGATTGTGTGTTTGTGCACTTACTGCTAGCAATCCGCTCTTGTTCTTTTGATGCGTTCTAAACCTGCAGATGTGGCTTTTATGACGTTTTACTGTAAATGATGTAAATATGTGATTCACCTGTAGCGAAACAGACGCCACCTGAAATGAAACGTTTGAACATTCCCATTTCCTTCACTCTAAATGGGAGACGGGACATCGGTTTTATTGGACTGCACTTCGGCCAAATGCAGCTATCCCGACACCTCTGCTATCTGCCAAGGCTGCTGGACTGGACTGGCCAGCGTCCAGCCAATCTGACCAGCCTTCATATATTTAGAGGGGTGGATGCTCTTCAGTGCTGCATGTTGGGAATTTACTTTGACAAGCCACTCAGAGATAAGAGCACAACAGAGAGAGAATGTGTGTGTAGAAACGCTGTCCAGGCACCTCACAGACAACGTCCAGCTAAAAGATGTCCATCTTAGTTCATTATAACACATAACATCACTTGGAGTCTGAATACTGTACAGTGACTCAGGCAGGGGTCTCAGTGTCTGGGTGATGATCATAAGCTGGTTTTGAGAGGCTACAGTACAGTGTGAAGTGATTTGAAGCAATAAGATGTGATACAGTGCAGATATAATGTAATTCTAATACAACACGGCGATGTAATTGGATGTGATACGACATGATACCATGTCACTGAATACAATACGCCATAGGATGCACAACAACTCGATACAAGTAAGTGTCACGATACAGTGTGATCCTCTGTGACATAAGAAATATATTACTGCAATATGTCGCTGTTGTCAGAACAAAACCTTGTATCTCCATTTTTGTCGATTTTCAGTTTGTGACATAATTTGAAAATGCATATGGGCTTTTATATTATATATATATATATATATATATATATATATATGACCGCTGGGGCACTCACAGGCTGGAGGTCAGGGAACCAGCCCTGTGACCGGAAGGTCGCTGGTTCAATCCCCTTGGCTGAGAGTCCGTGACTGAAGAGCCCTTGAGCAAGACACCTGACCCCCAACTGCTCCCCAGGCGCTGTGGATAGGGCTGCCCACCGCTCCGGGCAAGTGTGCTCACTGCCCCCTAGTGTGTGTGCTCACTAGAGTGTATGTGGTGTTTCACTGCACTGATGGGTTAAATGTGGAGGTGGAATTTCCCTGGTTGTGGGATTAAAAAAGTATCATTTCACAGTGTGCAAACACAGAGACCAATTCTACATTATGTGTAAATTTCATGAAGGATGGACCAAAACAAACAGCCAAAATGACTCGGAAAGACGTCTGGTTCCATTGATTTACATTAAAAGGAAAGCATCTTTTAAAGTTAGCGTTTTGGAGATACGAGGTTTTGTTCTGACAGCAGCGATATATTACGTGTTGTTATGCGATATTTAATGTGTGCCAATACACCTGCAACAATACACTGTAATCAACGTATAATTCAATAGGATATGCTAAAATGTGATGTAAAATGATGTAATACAATAAAACGCAATGTAATTCACTACAATAATATGATAATATAGTAGAATATGATGCAAAGCACTGTACGCTTCATAAGCTCATCATTATCTCCAGATCAGAAAACAGCGTCACACAAACATGCTAACTAGACTAAACCTCCTAAATCCTGTCCTAACTTCAGGATGAACCCCAGCAGGGTCCTGACTCCTGTTTAAGGCCCGTTTCTCTGGTTCTGAGGCGGCTGAGTCAGGCAGCGTAGTTCACTACCAGCATAATGAGCTCCATTTATTCCTACTGTAAAACGCGGCTTTCACTGGGAGATGTTTTTCTCTTCTAACTCTGCGTTTTAAACATCTCAGACGCTGCCGACTCGAACTCCACCGCCCCTCTGATCACCTTCCTGTGTTAATGTAGATGATGGAGTATTACAGTGATGGTGGTGAATAACGAGGAGGCGGAGCTGAACGAGTGGCTGGTTATTAGAAGGAGTAATGTCAGCTAAAGCATTTGGGAAAAGGAGACTGAAACTGGGGAGCAGCGACTCTGACAGCAGGGGGTGACTCTGATAAACAGCAGGGGGCGCTCTCACAGCATTCACTACTTAGTTTATCACAGTTTAGTGTGTTTCATTTGGTCTTTTTTACAGCAGTAACAGCAGCTTAACTCACATTTTAACATTATCATGATCACTTGTTGTGTGTTTATGGTCGGTTGCTAGGAAACAGACATGACAGCTGATTGTCGATGTTGAGTAGGTAGGTTAAGTGGAGAGAAGACGCTGTAAGATCAGATAAAATTTGTTTCTGTAATACCACTTTGTGAAAAATCTGATCTTGACCTGTCGGATCTCAACCTGGGACGAAAAGGAAGGACGTCTCTGTAAAACAGCCCCAGATATTTTGAGCTCTGGTGCTTGTTTGCTGCTCTTCTCCAGGCCTGGTACAGAGGTGCACACGGAAGATGAGCAGCAGTGCACCATTTGCACCAGGCTGTGTCTGAAAGTGCATACAGACTGAATGAGGATACTCACATGCCCCTTGGTCTTGGATATCCACGTGTCCAGCAGGAGCGCGAGGCGACTGCCGTGGAAACGGCCCGTGGTCTTCACTGCGATGAAAATGTCCTGCAGCCTCAGAGGTTTGATTCTCCCCTGCATCCCTTCACTGGGGAGCTTCGGGCTGTCCTTGGTTCGCATCTGCAAGTGCAGGAAAATGCCGAAGACGCAGGTGGTCACCAGGGCGAAAGGCAGGGCCCGACAGAGCCTCCTCATGGTCATCCTGAAGACAGTGGAGCAGTCCGGTCACATCCTTCAGGGTCCAGAGAACATGGTCTGGTGGATGGGGTGCATTGTGGGCATCATGGTCTGAAGGTTCTTCTGCAGAGAAATGTCCAAGTGAACCCCATGGAATCTTAAATAGGGCTGAGTTAAAGTTATATACCTTAAGGTTATATAGCTAAAACTATAAGCATTACAGTCAGTCATACAACCAAACTATTTGTTTTACTATTAATACTTTTGGTGCTGTACTTAAAAATATATAGTTAAAACTACTGGCACTATAAGTTTGAGCTATATAATAAACACTTTAGGAACTATGTTTAGGCATTATAGTTAAGGCTATATAGCATATATGCACTATAGTTACAACTATGAGCTGAGACTTAAGTCTATTTAGCTTAAGCTATAAGCACCAAAGGTAAGTCTATAGAGTTAAAGGTATGGATACTACAGATAACCCTATATAGTTATAAACACTATAGTTAAGGCTACAAGTATAATAGTTAAAGTTATAAAGCTACAGGCACTATATTTAAAGTTATATTTAAGGCTATATATCTAAATCTACATGTGCTTTAGTTAAGGCTATATACCTGAAGCCATAAACACTATAGGTAGAGCTATATAGCCAAAGCTATGAACATTAAAGTGAAGGCTATATAGCTGAAGCTACTGGCACTCTAGTAAAGGTTATACAGTTAAAGCAATAAACAATACAGTTAGAGCTATATAGTTATAGAAATAGGCACTATAGTTAAAGTTATACAGCTAAAGCTATAAGCACTATAGTTATAGTTATATAGTAAAGCTACAGGCACGATAGTTAAAGTTATGCAGCTAAATCCATAAACACTATAGTTATATACAGTTATAACTGCAGTTATATATAGGCACTTTAGTTATACAGTAAAAGCTATAAACACTACAGTTAAAGGTGTATAGTTAGCCATAAGCACTATAGTTAAAGTTATATAGCTGAAGCCATAAGCACTATAGTTAAAGTTATATAGCTGAAGCCAAAAGCACTTTAACTAAAGTTATATAGCTGAAGCCATAAGCAGTATAGTTAAAGTTATATAGCTGAAGCCATAAGCAGTATAGTTAGTTATATAGCTGAAGCCAAAAGCACTATAGTTAAAGTTATATAGCTGAAGCCATAAGCACTATAGTTAAAGTTATATAGCTGAAGCCAAAAGCACCATAGTTAAAGTTATGTAGCTGAAGCTATAGGCACTACAGTTAAAGGTATATAGTTACAGCTATAAACACTATAATTATAGCAGAGCAGTTGATTAAATCGGCACTTTAGATAAACCTACAGCTGAAGCTATATAGTTAAAACTATAAGCACTACAGCTTTAGGGTTATCGGTAAAGGTATATGCACTATTGGTTGACTGAGTATGCTATAGCCAATTATATATAGTTAAAGGTAAAGCCATGATGGGTAAATCTATACAGTTAAAGGTATAAACCCAGTGGTTAAGGATATATAGTTAAGTGTATGGCTGCTTCAGTCAAAGCTAAATAGTGAAAACTATTAAAAAGCACGCACCCTTCGCCTCTAGCTCGATCTAGCGTGACTCCTCACACTTCCTCTATTCATCACGCCACCCCAGACACTTCGAGAGCATTTCCTCCTGCAGCTTTCGCCCTGCACGCTGTTGGCCAACCCACTGAAACCAGCAGAAGTGGGTAGAGTCGAGCCGAGTAAAGCCATCCTCCGGCAGGGTGATGACATGATGGTCCACGTAGAAGTAAAAGTGGCTCCTGAAACCCAGCGTTGGCTAAAAAGCTCCTGTAGAGGTTCAGAGGAACCACTTAGAACTACTCAGCCATTCCACCTTAAATGCTGCAGCTGTTATACTCTGAAGCCTCAGGTGCCTCAACGTAACAGCTGCAACATTTAAGGTGGAGCTGAAAATTCTAATTTGAAAAAGAATCAGAGGAACCGAAATTTATTTGACACTTTTCTTCTCGTTTTGGATCCTTTTGGTGTAAAATCTAAGTGAGAGGTGAGAGCAGCAATAAAGCAGTGAAGTATTAGCATTACATAAGTATATTAGCTGGCAAATCAATACACTGAAAGGGGAACTCCACTGATTCCGTTCCCAGTGGTGGTGATGGGAACCAGACGTCCCTCTAAAAGCTCCTACAGAAAGTTCCTACATGAGCTGGTTCTGAATTCACTGCCTGATGACTGAGACGCTGTTTTATGAGAGTTTAGAGAACTTCAACTCCATTCATGGTGGAGGGAGACATGCAGGGCGCTGTGCGGCAAAATAGTCCCCAAAGAAAACTCAGTATTCCAGATTTTCCACTGTTTTCCATCATCAACATTCCATATAAGCTCAGAAGACTCGTGTAGGTTCTCTGGTGGTTCTGGATGGTAAATAAAGTGTCTATATCTGTGTTGTAGTCATGGCGACGCCTGGTTCCCATCACCACCACTGTAAAGACGTCTGAACCATGTCACACACTGAGTTATACAGAGATTATGAGGAATGAGTGTACAGTAAACCGGATAAACAGCTGATGAAGACTTACCCCAGACAGAGTTAAAGCAGCAGCTCCTGTATTTTTTAAAGGTGTAAGTTGTAAAAGTTTCCCTTTAGGAAGTTGCTGAGTGTAGAGCCCACTGCCTGCTGGCTCTGACACTCTGTGTGTGTGTGTGTTGGATGAGGCTGTGGGTAAAAATGCATCCCCCCCCGCGTTTCCTCTGGCCGTTAATCCTGAACAGGTTTCCCCCGGCGATTGTCCAATCCCTCCGAGAGAAGCTTCAGTTTACAGAGCAGCTACTGATGCTGATTATTATGGAGTGTAAATCTCTGACCTCACGATTCTTTAGGAAACGATTCAGTGCCCCATCCAATCTCACGTTTCACCACCAAACAGCTCAATTCCCTTCATTCCTAACTCTCTATTCCTCACATTCTTAGTTAGGTCCTTTAATTTAGTTTGATTCTGTACCGTTTGACCACCTGTTTAGTTTGATTCGTTAAGATATGATTCAGTGCAGCATAGAAGCTCACACTTCATCACCATTCAGTCACATCTTTAAAGAAATGATTCAGTGAGCCATAGAATCGAAATATCACTCAGTTTGATTCTTTAGAAAGTGATTCACTTCACCACCAAATCTGACATTTCACCACAGTTGTGAACCTGTGAACTGTATTCCAGCCCTAAA
The DNA here is from genome assembly GCF_015220715.1 of Pygocentrus nattereri. Taxonomy (NCBI): domain Eukaryota; kingdom Metazoa; phylum Chordata; class Actinopteri; order Characiformes; family Serrasalmidae; genus Pygocentrus; species Pygocentrus nattereri. Next base: position 824,248 of record NC_051235.1, on the reverse strand, counting down.
TTAGTGTTTTTACTGAAGTTTAATTATAATCCATTCTAATATTTCTAAATCAAATCTGAAGCTGCAGCTTCCTGTTTTTAATGTCCTTATTTTGTTCATCACTCAGCGTTTTATACAGTCATCGTTTTCACTGTGCCTCTCGCTTCCATTGGTTCTATACAGGTCCATGAATACTTAAAGAACCAGTTGCATGCTTAAGGTTCTCTGCATGGTGAAATGGTTCTTCAGACAGATGGAGAATGTGTTATATATTGTTCTATATAGCAGCAAAAAGTGTTCTTTAAGGGTTCTTTTGTTGAGTCAGTGGTTCTATGTAGAACCCTGAATGCTCAAAAGAACCAACGGCATGCTTACAGTTCTTTGAATTATGAAATGGTAAGGTGGGGGGCAGGCAGTGGTGATCGAAGGTGGGGGGGCGGGGTGCTTGGGGGTGGGTGGGTGTTGGGGTAAGGTGGGGGGCAGGGGGGACCTGCTGGATTATTTGGTGCCCTGAGTTGGGATTAAGGGGGGAGAGCGACAGCACCAACAGGAGACAACACCTTTGTTTGTTTGTGGTTTCTCAGAGTTCTCTCCTTTCCTCCATTCATCCCTCGCTCCCAGTGCCCAGCTGCCTCCCTTTCTCCTCTCTCCCTCGCTCGGCGGATCCCCGGAGTAAACCGGAGACGTCCCGGCGCGGAGCGGCCAGGAAACACCCGGCATCGCTTTACGGCCCGCATGAAAAGAGCCTTTTAACACGGCAACCACACGGCTCCCTGTTTTACACAAAGGGTCCGGGGGCAGCCCCCCACAGCCTCTTTAGGAACAGATCCCAACATAAACAGCGCTGATACAGCGCCCCCTGCAGGCAGGTTTCTGTGAGCTACTCCTGCTGCAGGACACACAACCTTTCAATAATAAAGAAGCTCCTGCGTTCTAGATAAACATATAAATACTCTAATCTGATGCTGGAGCCACTTTCAGATTCTCAGCAGGGAACTGTAGAGGTAAAATGACTTTAGATTAAAAACCATTTATCTTGAATAAACTTTAAAAATTAAAGTCAAATTAAAAAAATAAATAATACCTAGTATTAAATTCTAATCACATTAAAATTCAGAACGAGATTTTAAATCAGTTTTCAGAATAAGGACTTCCTAAAATTAATATCCCCAGTAAGTTTAAAACATATACAATTAGCATCTACAATTAAGTGGATAAAACTGTAAAATGAAAAGACTATAAAATATATATTAACATCAATAATATTAATATCAACAACACAGCAGGTGCGATGAAATTCCAGGTGGTGCAGGAGTGTCTGAAACTGCAGAAGGTTGTGCAATGCTGTGTTCCAGGTGGTTGCCAGGCAGCTGCTATCTTAAGTTGCAAGGGTGTTGCAAAGTTATTGAGATGCTTTTCCAGGTGGTTGCTAGGGCAGTGCTAGATGGTTGCTAGGTGGCTGAATTTGTTTTTAGAAAATATCTGTAGTTTGAGTTTACTGTGCTGTTCAGCTGGTTCTGCTATAGACGGTGCTCAGTCTGTTAATCCTTCCTTGGGGGGAGTTTGGGGGGCTGGGGGGGTTTGGTGGACTGAGCCCTACAGGGATTAGGTGACCTATATGTGGGAAAGGACCGGTCAGAGAGAGAGAGGAGAGGAAGGTTGGTCTCGGCTGAGTTAGAGCGCTTAAGTTTGGGCTTAAAATCCCAACAATCCCCCCTCTATCAGACCTCCCATCTAAACGCTAATATCACATAACACACACAGACCAC
>NC_051235.1:792500-817500 GCF_015220715.1 Pygocentrus nattereri | reverse complement strand
AAATACAACAAAACAAAACAGACAAAACAAAACAAAAAACAAGTACAAACAAAATAAGGTGTACGTAATGTTTGCAGTTCACTTCGTATCAATCTGTTACATCACAGTCCTGTCCAGTTCTTTTGTTCCTCTTTAGGCTTCTTCGATGAACAGGCTAGCTATGTTTACATTATATCAAAGTACACCTCAGTGAATTGTCCATCATCAGTCAGCAAGCTCCCCCTTTTCAAGAAGATTCAGGAACACCTCCCATATATCTCTGAATTCATTCATTTTACCCTTGATAAAAAAGATTTTTTCCAATGCAAGACTTGAGGTCATTCCTTTAAGAAGACCAGGGGCTTCTTCCTTTTTCCAGGATCGAGCTATTTCACATTTAGCTTCAAGAATTCTTTTTTATGGATTTTAAGTTCATCTGGGAATATTTGAAAAATGCACAGTTTAGGACTAAGACGAACATCCTTGTCAATAATCAATGTCACTATGTGGATTACCCTTTTCCAGAGATCCTGTATTACAGAGCATTCCCACATACAGCGGAACATGGTACCGTCACTCTGTTTACACTTGATACAAGTATCTGGAATATTTGAGTTGATTTGGTGTAGCCTGAATGGTGTGATGTACCATCTGCCTAGACATTTGTACTGAAGAAGCTTCGAATTAGTGTTTAATGTTTGTGTCTGGGCCTTCTCACAGGCCAGACTCCATTCTTCCTCAGATATTTCCTCATTTAGGTCGGTCTTCCAGGCTTGAAGTTAACAGTTCGAAGATTCATTAGTTTTTCCCACCATAAAACTATAGAGAACGGAAATCTGGCTTCTACCTTCTAAATGGTCTAGAGCGGTACATCAAGAGATTTGTGGCTCAAACGGATAAAACTTCTTACTTGAAGGTATTTATAAAAATGCTTTTGAGGGATGTTCTACACGTTCCTGAGCTCCTCAAATGTCATCATTTTCCCATCCTTGTAAAGGTCTGACACACGGCTTATGCCTTGTCTAGCCCACATCCTGAAACCTAGATCAAATTTCCCAGGACAAAAGTTATTATCACCAAAAACTGGACTGAAGCGAGATTTTTTATATCATGTGAATCAATTAACGTCCAAGCTGGTGGTGCCTCTGACATGAAGTGAAACATTGCGGCACGTATTTGAGCTGCCCAGTAATACCACTCTAACATATGGTAGGTCAAGTAGAGAATATCTCAACCTTGGACATTTACCGTTCCACATGAAGTGTGAGATTGTTTTTTTGAGAAGGTTAAATAGAGAGGGTGGTGGTTGAAGATATAGATATAAAAGATATATAGAAAAGATAAAAAAATTTAGGTAAGACAGACATTTTAATTATATTAAGTTTTCTGATCATAGATATGGGGAGCTTGGTCCATCTGGAGATTGAATTTAATGTTGAGTCGACAACTGGGCTATAATTTGTTGTGATACGTTTACTCATATCAGGGGTTATTTTAATTCCAAGATATGTGAATCCCTCCTCAGTGGCACTAAATGGCATTAAATAATACCAAAGGAGCCAATTAATTCAAGAAGTGCAGGAATAGTTTGCTTTAAAATAGAGAGAAATAAAACTCATCTGCATATAATGATATACGATGCTCTACCTCACCAGTCTCCATACCCCTGATACTACAATGTGTTCGAGTGGCTATGGCCAAAGGCTCTATGGCAACAGTAAATAAAAGAGCTGACGAGGGGCAACCTTGCCTCTGTGTAATCTAAATGGAGAAGAAATCAGCCCATTAGTGAGAATTCTAGCAGATTGTCACGATTGGCGCCTCCCAGTCCTGCCCATGTGTTCGTGTTGTGTTTTGTTCTAGTCCACGTGCTTTTTTGTTTTGGTTTTCACAGTCCTGCCCCCTTGTTTTGTGACTCCGCCCCTGATTGTTTCCACCTGTTTCCCACCTGTCCCTCATCATCCCTGTTATATAAGGCCCATGTATGCCTTGGTCTGTGTTGGTCTTTGTTTGATTGTATGCTCATGCTGTTTGATTTGTTTGGTGTGTTTATCCTGTGTTTCTCGTTATGTCTGTTCCCCGATCTCTGTCTTGGCTGGTTGAACCTGGACCGTTCTGACCATGACCCTGGATTTGCCCAAAATAAAACTCGCTTATCTCAGCACATGCGTCCGCCTCATCGCTCCACGTCACACAGATGGGTTTGCAAGAGAATACGAATCCATTTTATAAACCCATCTGTAGGAAGTTAAGAAATTCTGACTGCCTTTGTTGTGATATATGTGAATATTCTGAGCTATACAGGGTCTGATAATATGCTTGAAATGAATTATTTATTTATTTACTTCTTCTGGGTCAACTGCTATGTGTCCATCCTCATCTTCAATTGCATTTATAGCCCTCTCTGACTGCAATTGCCAGAAGTTTCCCTGCTCCCTCTCCCTGTTCATTATAACTCTGCTTTAGGTGCCACAAGCTCTTAATTGCCTGGTTTGATGACAGTTCGTTATATTGAGATTTTAATATATGCAACTGGGGAATAAGTCTAGAAGGATCACTACTTGAATAAATATGCCCTTCCATTTATTTAATTTTATCTTCTATTTTTTTTAACTTTATCTTATTATCTTTAATTTTGCAGCTTGTATAACTTATCATCTGCCCCCTTAGGAAGGCTTTAAAAGCCTCCCATCTTACTGATGCCGTTGTTTTGTTTGTGTTAAGTTCAAAATACAGGTCTATCTGTGCCCCTATGAACTTCAAAAAATCAGGGTCACCTTAGCCATGTCACAAACTGCTTCACATGAGGGGCAGGAGTCAAGTGCAAGTTTAATTCCTGATGCAAGGTCGGTGATAACAAGGCCACAGAAAGCAGCCAAATCCAAAAGAGTAGTCAAAAACAAACCAAGAGGCAAAACACCAGAAAACCAAATCATAAACATAAACGCTCAGAATTGTGGAAAAACCAAACAAGACTTCGCAATGAGCGCCTGCAAACGCAGGGTATATATACACATGATGGCAGACTACAGAGGTCAAAGGATCAAGAAATGCCTAGTATTCGGGAGACGGTGACCTCCTGTGGTGGGGAGGAGAATGGCAGGCGGCAGATGTGACAAGCCTTAAAATCTTTAAGGCACTCATGCAGCTCTAGCCGTGTTTGTTGATGAGACATGTCCGAGCCTGGCGACCTATCAATATCTGGGGAGAGGGTACAGTTGTTTTGATTACAAAATAACCTGCATTGAGGCTAGTAAGCGAAACAGGCTTCTAAAGAATATTGGGTTATCATCATTTGTGCCATATACATTTACTAGATTTAACAGAACAGTTTTTTATTTTTATTTTACTTGAAAAGGAACTGATTTATGTATCATTTGGGGCAGTCGTGGGCTGGAGGTTAGGGATCTGGCCCTGTGACCAGAAGGTCGCCGGTTCGATCCCCAGGGCCGACAGCACAGGACTTAGGTGTCCTTGACCAAGACCCCTAACCCCCAACTGCTCCCCGGGCCCCGTGGATAGGGCTGCCCACTGCTCCGGGCAAGTGTGCTCACTGCCCCCTAGTGTGTGTGTGTGTGTTCACTAGTGTGTATGTGGTGTTTCACTTCACGGTTGGGTTAAAGGTGGAGGTGGAATTTCCCCGGTTGTGGGATTAGAAAAGTATCACTTAACTTAAGAGTAATTACGCCTCTTGCACAAGAGGAAAATGATGCAAAAAATGCCTGACCAGACCACCTTCTTCTTACACTATCTATATTGTCGGGCGTTAGGTGTGTTTCTTGGAGGAAGACAATTGTAGGTTTTAATGGCTTTAGCCTGCACACGCTGAACTCTCGTGGGGAGTCACAAAGTGCATGAGACAGACCTAATCTATCCCCCGTCGTCCACATAGAGTTGGATAAATACCATTTGAGATAAGTTAGAACTGTAAACTGGTTTCCTCTTTTAAACCAAAGAGGTAAAAGAGAGTATTCTGAACATCTTACTAAACCAGCACCTGTTTCTAGATTCACCACAGAGCAACAACTTAGTCGGTTTCAGCTGACTAGTGAATAGTATGTAACATTTAGCCATTGATGCAAACTACAAAATGTTCCTCATCATGCCGGCTACTGCTAACCCTGTTAACCTACACCTGCACATAGACTATAAGAGTTGAACTACTACTATTTTCCACATTTTTGTGTAATACTTGTAAACACACCTGGCCTGACTACTCACACCCTTCATAACAGCAAAAACCACAACTGGACACCTCTGACCTATCAACTGCTGTTACATTTGCTGTACTGATATCTAGATGACTTCACTGACGTCTCTGCTCCATGTTAATGGGTGCCAAATCATCTGAGTGAGATAAGAGGCAGATTTTTGGGGATGACCTGGTGTGCGAGTTGGAAAAGTGCAGCATAATTCTATAATAACTGTGATATAATGGTAGTGAGAGTGAGTGAATGAATGTCTGAGCAACACAGATGTCGCAAATCTTAGTCCGCTGTTTGGTTTAAGCTCTTTATGTGTAGATCACTCACATTGTTACCCTTGTGTTTAGCCTGTGTTATTGCAGGAGGTGTGTCAGAGGGGCAGGACGCCAACCAATCACAAGCAGATACAGCCGACACTGACACAGCAAGTTGTGGTTTAATGTTATAGTTGGAAATGTTTCAGTCCTGGACAAGAATTAAATTAGTCATCATTTGGACTCGGTGTTGTCTCAGTCCTGGTATCTTTTGGACTCGGTGTTGTCTCAGTCCTGGTATCTTTTGGACTCGGTGTTGTCTCAGTCCTGGTATCCTTTGGACTCGCTGCTGTCTCAGTCCTGGTATCCTTTGGACTCGCTGCTGTCTCAGTCCTGGTATCATTTGGACTCGCTGCTGTCTCAGTCCTGGTATCATTTGGACTCGATGTTGTCTCAGTCCTGGTATCATTTGGATTCTGTGTTGTCTCAGTCCTGGTATCTTTTGGACTTGGTGCTGTCTCAGTCCTGGTATCATTTGGACTCCGTGCTGTCTCAGTCCTGGTATCATTTGAACTCTGTGTGATCTCAATCTGGACATCATTTGGACTCAGTCTTGGCTCAGTTTCAATATCATTTTAACTTTTTTGGAAAGTTAGAAATTTTTTTCTGCCATTTTTGAATATCAACAAAACCTTCATACAGAATATAACAATCCTTTATCACTAAGATTCTGGAATGGTGGGAAGTTCAGCTGAGTCCAGGTCATCCTGCAGGAGATACCTTAGTAACTCAGTTATGCTGTAAACAATAACACAAAGATGTGAGGGTCAGTTAACCCCAACTCACCTGCAGGCCGTCTGGCCACATCATGGATTTCAGCAAAAAAATCAAGCAGAAGCTTCATTTTAACCTAATAAACCATCCAACATTTCAAAGATGTGCTGTGATTGTTTTATTATTTTAATGTTTTAAATTTCACCACTAGGCTTTAAATTCTAAAGCATCTGAGTGTAACTGTTTACAGAGCTGAGCTGAAATATTAACTGGCCATTAATACAACAACAAAAATAATATTCAGTTTCAAATCAACTACTTTTACGACTATCTGGTTTTTCGTCTTGATGTGGACTTGTCTCTGTTGGCTGTTGGGGACACTCTCCTGGTATCAGATGTGCTGCGGAATAAGGTGAAGCTGCAGGAAATCTTTTCAGTGCTGTGATCTTTCTCTTTCCTTCTCTCCCATCTCAGGGACGGTGTGGATGCAGCGGATCATGACTCTGCTGTATGAGGAGCATTTCCCAGAGTCAAAGAATCAGATGACGTTTCAGCAGATGCCGTGGCTGGAGTTTCTGCTGCAAGGAGATGATTATAACATCCGTGCATCACCCAGACTCTTCTGCTCCCACCTCCACGAGCACCTGATGCCCCACGGCCTGCAGGGGAAAGGCAAGGTCAGTTAGTTCAGATGTCAAAACAGACACATACAAGTATGTCCACTTTATCAGAAACCCGTCTCTTGTACCGCAACCTTGCTGACCCTCTGTTGATGCACAGTTTCAGTTATTCTTCCTAGTCAGAATTGTGACTACAGAGATGCCGTTGTGTGGATATTTTTGGTTTCCAATAAAGTGGCCAGTTAGTGGAAGCACAAGGTGGAGGTTTCCAATAAAGTGGCCAGTTAGTGGATATGTACACACTAATGGTAGAGCTATTTGAGATATTTGAGTAGTAGAGACTCTGATGCTGCTTGTCTCTAATTCCAGATCATCTACGTCACCAGGAACCCCAAAGACATTATGGTCTCATACTTCCACTTCTCTCAGATCATGAAGCAGCTGGAGTGTCTGGACTCGTTTAATGACATGCTGGACAAGTTCTTCACTGGATGGAGTGAGTCGTTTTCACACCTCACACCAAATCTCTCTCTGAGCTTTTAGTCTGCTTCTAATTCAGTGTGGAATCAGCTGGACTTAGCAAACCTGTGCTTCATCACTAAGAATCTGGAGTGGTGGGAAGTTCAGCTGAATTCAGCTGAACCCAGGTAATCCTGCAGGGGATACCTTAGTGATTCAGTTATGCTCTAAACAATAACACAAAGATACGAGGGTCAGTTAACCCCAACTCACCTGCAGGCCATCTGGATTTCAGTGAAAAAACTCTCAGACACACGCACTCTCAGACAGACGAACTCTCAGACACATGCACTCTCAGACACACGCAGTCTCAGGCAGACGAACTCTCACACACACGCAGTCTCTGACAGACGCACTCTCAGACAGACGAACTCTCAGACAGACGAACTCTCAGACACATGCACTCTCAGACACACGCAGTCTCAGGCAGACGAACTCTCACACACACGCAGTCTCTGACAGACGCACTCTCAGACAGACGCAGTCTCTGACAGACGAACTCTCAGACAGACGAACTCTCAGACAGACGCGCTCTCAGACAGACAAACTCTCAGACAGACGCACTCTCAGACAGACGCACTCTCAGACACACGCAGTCTCAGACAGACGCAGTCTCAGACAGACGCAGTCTCAGACAGACGCACTCTCAGAAGGACGAACTCTCAGAGAGACGAACTCTCAGACAGACGCACTCTCAGACAGACGCACTCTCAGACAGACGAACTCTCAGACAGACGAACTCTCTCAGACAGACGAACTCTCAGACAGACGAACTCTCAGACAGACGAACTCTCAGACACACGCAGTCTCAGACAGACGCATTCTCAGACAGACGCACTCTCAGACACACGCAGTCTCAGACAGACGCACTCTCAGACAGACGAACTCTCAGACAGACGAACTCTCAGACAGACGAACTCTCAGACAGACGCACTCTCAGACAGACGCAGTCTCAGACAGACGCAGTCTCAGACAGACGCACTCTCAGAAGGACGAACTCTCAGAGAGACGAACTCTCAGACAGACGCACTCTCAGACAGACGCACTCTCAGACAGACGAACTCTCAGACAGACGAACTCTCAGACAGACGCACTCTCAGACAGACGAACTCTCAGACAGACGAACTCTCAGACAGACGAACTCTCAGACACACGCAGTCTCAGACAGGCGCATTCTCAGACAGACGCACTCTCAGACACACGCAGTCTCAGACAGACGCAGTCTCAGACAGATGCACTCTCAGACAGATGAACTCTCAGACAGACGAACTCTCAGACAGACGAACTCTCAGACAGACGACCTCTCAGACAGATGCACTCTCAGACAGACGAACTCTCAGACAGATGAACGCTCAGACAGACGAACTCTCAGACAGACGTACTCTCAGACAGATGCACTCTCAGACACACGCAATCTCACACAGACGAACTCTCAGACACACACAGTCTCAGACAGATGCACTCTCAGACAGAGGCACTCTCAGACAGACGAACTCTCAGACAGACGCACTCTCAGACAGACGAACTCTCAGACAGACGAACTCTCAGACAGACGAACTCTCAGACACACGCAGTCTCAGACAGGCGCATTCTCAGACAGACGCACTCTCAGACACACGCAGTCTCAGACAGACGCAGTCTCAGACAGATGCACTCTCAGACAGATGAACTCTCAGACAGACGAACTCTCAGACAGACGAACTCTCAGACAGACGAACTCTCAGACAGATGCACTCTCAGACAGACGAACTCTCAGACAGATGAACGCTCAGACAGACGAACTCTCAGACAGACGTACTCTCAGACAGATGCACTCTCAGACACACGCAATCTCACACAGACGAACTCTCAGACACACACAGTCTCAGACAGATGCACTCTCAGACAGAGGCACTCTCAGAAAGACGCACTCTCAGACACACGCAGTCTCAGACAGACGCACTCTCAGACACACGCAGTCTCAGACAGATGCACTCTCAGACAGACACACTCTCAGACACACGCAGTCTCAAACACACGCAGTCGCAGAAACACGCAGTCTCAGACAGACGCACTCTCAGACAGATGCACTCTCAGACAGACGCACTCTCAGACAGACGCACTCTCAGATAGACGAACTCTCAGACACACGCAGTCTCAGACAGACGCATTCTCAGACAGATGCACTCTCAGACAGACGCAGTCTCAGACAGACGAACTCTCAGACACACGCAGTCTCAGACAGACGCACTCTCAGACAGACGAACTCTCAGACAGACGAACTCTCAGACAGACGCACTCTCAGACAGACGAACTCTCAGACAGACGCACTCTCAGACAGACGCACTCTCAGACACACGCAGTCTCAGACAGACGCACTCTCAGACAAACGAACTCTCAGACAGAAGAACTCTCAGACAGATGCACTCTCAGACAGACGCACTCTCAGACAGATGCACTCTCAGACACACGCAGTCTCAGACAGATGCACTCTCAGACAGTCGCACTCTCAGACAGATGCACTCTCAGACACACGCAGTCTCAGACAGACGCACTCTCAGACAAACGAACTCTCAGACAGCCGAACTCTCAGACAGACGCACTCTCAGACAGACGCAGTCACAGACTGATGCACTCTCAGACAAACACACTCTCAGACAGATGCACTCTCAGACACACGAACTCTCAGACACACGCACTCTCAGAGACACAAACTCTCAGACACACGCACTCTCAGACACACGAACTCTCAGAAACACGCAGTCTCAGACACACGCAGTCGCAGACACACGCAGTCTCAGACAGACGCACTCTCAGACAGATGCACTCTCAGACAGACGCACTCTCAGACAGACGCACTCTCAGATAGACGAACTCTCAGACACACGCAGTCTCAGACAGACGCATTCTCAGACAGATGCACTCTCAGACAGACGCAGTCTCAGACAGACGAACTCTCAGACACACGCAGTCTCAGACAGACGCACTCTCAGACAGACGAACTCTCAGACAGACGAACTCTCAGACAGACGCAGTCTCAGACAGATGCACTCTCAGACAGACGCACTCTCAGACACACGCAGTCTCAGACAGACGCACTCTCAGACAAACGAACTCTCAGACAGACGAACTCTCAGACAGACGAACTCTCAGACAGACGCAGTCTCAGACAGATGAACTCTCAGACAGACGAACTCTCAGACAGACGCACTCTCAGACAGACGCACTCTCAGACACACGCAGTCTCAGACAGACGCACTCTCAGACAAACGAACTCTCAGACAGACGAACTCTCAGACAGATGCACTCTCAGACAGACGCACTCTCAGACAGATGCACTCTCAGACAAACGCACTCTCAGACAGATGCACTCTCAGACACACGCAGTCTCAGACAGATGCACTCTCAGACAGACGCACTCTCAGACAGACGAACTCTCAGACACACACAGTCTCAGACAGACGCACTCTCAGACACACGCAGTCTCAGACAGATGCATTCTCAGACAGACGAACTCTCAGACAGACGAACTCTCAGACAGACGAACGCTCAGACAGACAAACTCTCAGACAGACGAACTCTCAGACAGACGTACTCTCAGACAGATGCACTCTCAGACACACGCAGTCTCACACAGACGAACTCTCAGACACACACAGTCTCAGACAGATGCACTCTCAGACAGACACACTCTCAGACACACGCAGTCTCAGACAGGCGCACTCTCAGACAGATGCACTCTCAGACAGATGCACTCTCAGATAGACAGACTCTCAGACACACGCAGTCTCAGACACATGCAGTCGCAGACACACGCAGTCTCAGACAGACGCACTCTCAGACAGACGCAGTCTCAGACAGACGCACTCTCAGATAGACGAACTCTCAGACACACGCAGTCTCAGACAGACGCATTCTCAGACAGATGCACTCTCAGACAGACGCAGTCTCAGACAGACGAACTCTCAGACAGAAGAACTCTCAGACAGACGAACTCTCAGACAGACGCACTCTCAGACAGACGAACTCTCAGACAGACGCACTCTCAGACAGATGCACTCTCAGACACACGCAGTCTCAGACAGACGCACTCTCAGACAAACGCACTCTCAGATAGATGAACTCTCAGACAGACGCACTCTCAGACAGACGCACTCTCAGACAGATGCACTCTCAGACAGACGAACTCTCAGACAGACGCACTCTCAGACACACGCAGTCTCAGACAGACGAACTCTCAGACAGACGCACTCTCAGACACACGCAGTCTCAGACAGACGCACTCTCAGACACACGCACTCTCAGACACACGCAGTCTCAGACAGACGAACTCTCAGACAGACGAACTCTCAGACAGACGAACTCTCAGACAGACGCACTCTCAGACAGACGAACTCTCAGACAGACGCACTCTCAGACAGATGCACTCTCAGACACACGCAGTCTCAGACAGACGCACTCTCAGACAAACGCACTCTCAGATAGATGAACTCTCAGACAGACGCACTCTCAGACAGACGCACTCTCAGACAGATGCACTCTCAGACAGACGAACTCTCAGACAGACGCACTCTCAGACACATGCAGTCTCAGACAGACGAACTCTCAGACAGACGCACTCTCAGACACACGCAGTCTCAGACAGACGCACTCTCAGACACACGCACTCTCAGACACACGCAGTCTCAGACAGCCGAACTCTCAGACAGACGAACTCTCAGACAGACGCACTCTCAGACAGACGCACTCTCAGACAGACGCACTCTCAGACAGACGAACTCTCAGACAGACGCACTCTCAGACAAACGCACTCTCAGATAGATGAACTCTCAGACAGACGCACTCTCAGACAGACAAACTCTCAGACAGATGCACTCTCAGACAGACGAACTCTCAGACAGACGCACTCTCAGACACACGCAGTCTCAGACAGACGAACTCTCAGACAGACGCACTCTCAGACACACGCAGTCTCAGACAGATGCACTCTCAGACAGACGCACTCTCAGACACACGCAGTCTCAGACAGCCGAACTCTCAGACAGACGAACTCTCAGACAGACGCACTCTCAGACAGACGCAGTCTCAGACAGACAAACTCTCAGACAGACGCACTCTCAGACAGACAAACTCTCTGACAGACGCACTCTCAGACAGATGCAGTCTCAGACAGATGCACTCTCAGACAGATGCAGTCTCAGACAGACAAACTCTCAGACAGACTAACTCTCAGACAGACACACTCTCAGACAGATGCAGTCTCAGACAGATGCACTCTCAGACAGATGCACTCTCAGACAAACGCACTCTCAGCCCTGACATGAACACTCAGACAGACGCACTCTCAGACAGACGCACTCTCAGACAGACGCACTCTCAGACAGACGCACTCTCAGATAGACGAACTCTCAGACACACGCAGTCTCAGACAGACGCATTCTCAGACAGATGCACTCTCAGACAGACGCAGTCTCAGACAGACGAACTCTCAGACACACGCAGTCTCAGACAGACGCACTCTCAGACAGACGAACTCTCAGACAGACGAACTCTCAGACAGACGCAGTCTCAGACAGATGCACTCTCAGACAGACGCACTCTCAGACACACGCAGTCTCAGACAGACGCACTCTCAGACAAACGAACTCTCAGACAGACGAACTCTCAGACAGACGAACTCTCAGACAGACGCAGTCTCAGACAGATGAACTCTCAGACAGACGAACTCTCAGACAGACGCACTCTCAGACAGACGCACTCTCAGACACACGCAGTCTCAGACAGACGCACTCTCAGACAAACGAACTCTCAGACAGACGAACTCTCAGACAGACGCACTCTCAGACAGACGCACTCTCAGACAGATGCACTCTCAGACAAACGCACTCTCAGACAGATGCACTCTCAGACACACGCAGTCTCAGACAGATGCACTCTCAGACAGACGCACTCTCAGACAGACGAACTCTCAGACACACGCAGTCTCAGACAGACGCACTCTCAGACACACGCAGTCTCAGACAGATGCATTCTCAGACAGACGAACTCTCAGACAGACGAACTCTCAGACAGACGAACGCTCAGACAGACAAACTCTCAGACAGACGAACTCTCAGACAGACGTACTCTCAGACAGATGCACTCTCAGACACACGCAGTCTCACACAGACGAACTCTCAGACACACACAGTCTCAGACAGATGCACTCTCAGACAGACACACTCTCAGACACACGCAGTCTCAGACAGGCGCACTCTCAGACAGATGCACTCTCAGACAGATGCACTCTCAGATAGACAGACTCTCAGACACACGCAGTCTCAGACACATGCAGTCGCAGACACACGCAGTCTCAGACAGACGCACTCTCAGACAGACGCAGTCTCAGACAGACGCACTCTCAGATAGACGAACTCTCAGACACACGCAGTCTCAGACAGACGCATTCTCAGACAGATGCACTCTCAGACAGACGCAGTCTCAGACAGACGAACTCTCAGACACACGCAGTCTCAGACAGACGAACTCTCAGACAGACGAACTCTCAGACAGACGAACTCTCAGACAGACGCACTCTCAGACAGACGAACTCTCAGACAGACGCACTCTCAGACAGATGCACTCTCAGACACACGCAGTCTCAGACAGACGCACTCTCAGACAAACGCACTCTCAGATAGATGAACTCTCAGACAGACGCACTCTCAGACAGACGCACTCTCAGACAGATGCACTCTCAGACAGACGAACTCTCAGACAGACGCACTCTCAGACACACGCAGTCTCAGACAGACGAACTCTCAGACAGACGCAGTCTCAGACAGCCGAACTCTCAGACAGACGAACTCTCAGACAGACGCACTCTCAGACAGACGCACTCTCAGACAGACGCACTCTCAGACAGACGCAGTCTCAGACAGACGCACTCTCAGACAAACGCACTCTCAGATAGATGAACTCTCAGACAGACGCACTCTCAGACAGACAAACTCTCAGACAGATGCACTCTCAGACAGACGAACTCTCAGACAGACGCACTCTCAGACACACGCAGTCTCAGACAGACGAACTCTCAGACAGACGCACTCTCAGACACACGCAGTCTCAGACAGATGCACTCTCAGACAGACGCACTCTCAGACACACGCAGTCTCAGACAGCCGAACTCTCAGACAGACGAACTCTCAGACAGACGCACTCTCAGACAGACGCAGTCTCAGACAGACAAACTCTCAGACAGACGCACTCTCAGACAGACAAACTCTCTGACAGACGCACTCTCAGACAGATGCAGTCTCAGACAGATGCACTCTCAGACAGATGCAGTCTCAGACAGACAAACTCTCAGACAGACTAACTCTCAGACAGACACACTCTCAGACAGATGCAGTCTCAGACAGATGCACTCTCAGACAGATGCACTCTCAGACAAACGCACTCTCAGCCCTGACATGAACACTCAGACAGACGCACTCTCAGACAGACGCACTCTCAGACAGACGCACTCTCAGACAGATGCACTCTCAGACACACGCAGTCTCAGACAGATGCACTCTCAGACAGACGCACTCTCAGACAGACACACTCTCAGACAGACGCACTCTCAGACAGATGCAGTCTCAGACAGACGCACTCTCAGACAGACGCAGTCTCAGACACACGTAGTCTCAGACAGACGCACTCTCAGACAGATGCAGTCTCAGACAGATGCACTCTCAGACAGACGCACTCTCAGACAGACGCACTCTCAGACAGACGCAGTCTCAGACAGACGCACTCTCAGACAGACGCAGTCTCAGACAGACGCACTCTCAGACAGACGCACTCTCAGACAGACTGTCACGGTTGGCTCCTCCCACTACTCCATGTGCTCCTTTGTTTTGGTTTAGTCCATGTGTGTTTGTTTTGGTATCTGTAGTCCTGCTGCTCATTTTGTAACTCCGCCCCTGATTGTTTGCACCTGTCCCTCGTTTTCCCTGTGTACTGAAGCCCTGTTTTTGCCCCTTGTATTTGCCGGTCTTTCTTAATCAGATTTCTTAATCAGAGTATGGTGTTTACAGGACCATTTGACTAATCGGATAACTGCAGAAATCTGATTATGATCGGATTATTGAGTGCATGTAAACACACTCTAGGTTTAAGATACAATTTAGATCCCAAAGCTGAACATTTTTAAAAGTAGAAAACTAATTAGAGCACAGCTTTGGATTTTCACACCATTGTATAAGCTATTTTTGCACTGACCCTTAAATCACCTATACATGTTAATGTATAACATACAAATATAAGTAGTTACAGGAGGAATAAATTAATGAAAAATTAGATTAATTAAATTTCTCCGAATACAGTTGATCAGCCGAGACGTGTTTGGTGTCTGAAGTCTGCCACTTTAGTTTTAGTGCTGGAGCTACGAGGCTAAGCTAATTAGCCAATTAGCATAGGCTAACTGCTGTGCGGAGGTGTTCAGTGCCTCTAATAGACTTGATTATGTGGTTTCTGACACTGTATGACTCACTGTTCTCTATAATCCCTGCTGAAAAAATACATAGAACCCATAGAACCCAAGTGTTTCTGTTAGTTCCTGATAGTTTTGTCTTTTTTAAAGGGTCTCGACTGATTGATTACATTTCTTTTGTAGCTAAAATTAGCTAAAGGGTAAACACAGAAGTTACTACAGGTTTAAACACAGTGTGTATCAGTCATGGCAGGCCTGCTCCGGTGCTAGTGGCTAAAGTTAACGCCAACGGTGTTTGCTCTTTATCTCCTGTCAGTGTTGGGCGGCTGCTGGTTTGACCACGTTAGAGGATGGTGCACCAACAAGGACAAGTACAACATTCTGTTTCTCAGCTATAAGGAGATGATCAAGGTGAGGCTTTCAGCACAGCTTAAATCCACCGGTTCTCATGCTAAGTAGACATTAATCTAAACACTTCAATTTCCAGTCAAAACAGCAACCGTTAGGCATGAGGTAGGAGTTTCCAAAACTGGAGTTCAAAATCTACAGAGAAAAGCTCAAGAGAAAATGTTCCTCCTAACAACCACCTGGAAGAGCTGGTAGCCACCAAAACTGCCCCCATCAGATAAACAGCACTGAAAGCTTTGATCTCTGAGAGAGAGGAGAAGATCAAGCTGCTTCAGATCTGAAAACATCCACAGGTGCTTCTGTCCATCCTTCCACTGTGAGAAGACCACTCAGCGCTGTGGGTCTGAAAGGACGTGTAGCTGATCAAGAAGAACCTCACTGAGAAAAGGAGACGGACACATCAGACAAAGAAGCTGAACGATGGACTGACCACCCCAGAGTCCATACCTCAGCACCACTGAATGGGTTTAATCATCAAACAGCTTCTCAGACTGAGCTTTGGAGGCGTGTCTGCAGGTTCTTTCAGGAGCTCAAAGTGAGGCTCCTGAGAAGAACGGAAGCTGGAATGAAGGTGAAGAGAGACTCACTGACCCTCACAGAGCTGATATTATAATGGCTGTTTGACTGGTGGTCTCTGACTTTTGCCCAGTGCTTTATTCCATTACAGAAAGCCCATCAGTAGGAATGACAGCATGAGATGAGACGTCCAACAGATACACGGCATAGTTTCTGCATTCGTCACTAAGGTAAAACGCTGCACATGTCCAGCGTCACTAAGATACTCTTACCTTTGCGGAGGAAACTGCTCCCGGGGACCTTGTCGCTCTCAGGCAAGCAGTCATAGTTGGCTTTGGGGTCTTTCTTCATGTAATTGAACGCGCTTTTCTCCACCACACTGTCGATGACAGCGTCCGACAGGTTCTTCCCCACTTTGTTTAGTTGGTTTTGACCTGTTGGTCATACCGACCCAGTGCAGCACGCGGTTCAACGTCAGCGCAGCAGCGTAAAACTTTGGGAGAGTCTGTTCAACATAAATGATGAACTAACCTAACTTTGTGTAAATAGAGCTCAATATAGAAATATGTCCACATATGCAGTCGAGACTGACGCGGCTTTTTTCTGAATTTCTACAAACACCATTTCATTTTATAGTAAATGAGTTTGGGCTGGTTTATGTTTATGAACAGACGCCTACAGATCAACATAGTAAAGGAGCTCATCTGTGATCCTGAGTTTAAAGCCAGTTTTTATTCAACTTAAACTTGGAACTAAGTTGTAAATAAATCTGAAACTGAAACTTTGCTTGTGTGTAAAAAGTGATTTCAGAGCCACTTGGTTCTCCCTGATGGAAACTGTTTACCTTCAGTGTTTTGTGCTTCTGATCATTTTAATAGACGTCAGCGTCACTAATTAATGACGTTCTATTAAAAGACTGGTTTACCAAGAGAGATGCTGGAGGACTTTCACCTGAAATGAGTTCATGAAGCCAGTCTGGTTATAAAAATGATAACAGGACATCAGAGCCAGAATTACTCTTTTAGTACTTTTACTTTATACTTAAGTACATTTGAAGGGAAATACTTTAGTACTTTTACTCAAGTGGAGGTCTAAAGGGAGGAACTTCTACTTTTACTGGGAATCTACTTTAACTCAAGTACATGATTTATGTACTTCATCCACCTCTGATGTTTGCAGCTCACAGTGATTCTCACTGCGTCCTAAACCACGTCTGTCCCACCTCAATGATTTGGGTGACTATTGACGTTTAGTATTAGCGACATTAGCTGCAAGGATTCCAAGCATGTCTCGGCTGGTCGTCAACATTGGGGGAGGTGGAGATCTCTAAGTTTAGCAGATCGCTAATCAGCATATTGTGTTTCTAAAGCTCACTAAAATCTTAATCTGTCAGTTCCCCATAAGGTTCATCCAAGATGGTTCTCCAAGGGTTCTTTAGGAAAGACAGTGGTTCTATATAAATTCACGAACACTTCAAGAATCATTTGCATTCATGTAATAGCAACCACCTAACAACCACCTGGAATACCATAGAAACCAGCACTCTAGCAACCACCCGGTGTACCGTAGCAACCAGTTATCACCACCTTTGCCACTACCTTAAATACTATATCACCTACTCCCTAGCAACCACCTAGCAACTGCTTAAGCTGCGCAGTCACTGCATTTTTATCCTGATCTGACTTTTAATTTTTAATTTCATTTTTTTAGATATAATAATTTGATTTCTATTTTTTTATCTGAATGATTTTCGTTGTTTTAATCGTGTCTTTTCTCCTTTACTTTTCTTTTCTTTTTAAAACAAACTGTATGAGCTCATCTGTTTGATTGACAGTCATATAAATAAACTCGCATTAAGTTTCACTGTTCGGGGCGTTTCTGTAAAGATATTCAAACAGCTGCGCGCTGATATTTTATTATTTTACTGTTAGGAACATTTTTCATACACAAAGTGAGGAACAACATCTTTTTACCTGTTTTATAAGGAGCTCGTGTGCTATTTAGGTACCGTGGAGTGCACGAAAAAGAGAAAAATGCCAAAAAGTGACTCAAATTAATTTATAAAAATGGTTTGAAAGACACTGCGGAGTAACTGTGTCTCCCCTAACACCCCCCCCCCCCTTTAATTTCGTTTTTATGATTTTATTTATGTATGCATTTTTAAGCGTATTATTATTGTTTTATTTTTTATTTGAGATGGTTACTGCAATATCAAAGTGAGGTAAGTGTGCACTGCACTGCCGTTACTGTTTGTACATTGATTCCATAGAAAGAAAGAAAAAAGAAATGAAACTTTTCCATAGTTTGTCGTTCATTTTCGCTTTTTTGGAGACTTTTATTTTGACACACCGAGCCGGAGGCCCGCAGCCGAGCTCAGTGTCCGGCTGGCCGCCTGTCGAGCTCCGTCTGCGGGGTTGTGCGGATCAAGCCGAGCGAGTGAAGCGCGGAGGACCCGAGAGCGGCGGGCTGGAGCGGCGGGATGAGCGCTAACAGCATGACGGACCCGCGGAGACCCAATAAGATATTCCGGTGGGTTTAAAGGAGGAAGGCTCGGCTGATCAACAACGCCGCGGCCGCTCTGTAAGCGCTCCCGGGCGCCCAGGCTGCGGACTGGCGAGCGCAGCCCCGCGCCGCTGTTTCGGGCCGGAGTATTCGGGTCTGTTCGGGTTTATTCGGGTCCATTCGCGTTTATTCACGTCTGTTCGCGTTTATTCGCGTTTATTCGCGTAAACCGTAATGCTAAGCTACAACGAGGCTTTTTAAAGTCTTTAAAATCTAGACCAATCAGAGACCGCGACGTCAGCGCGTGTCGTCACTCGCACTCACCCGGGCCAATCAGATGCCGCGACGTCAGCATAGGACGTCCTCGAGGTTGTAGCTCCTAATACTGTTAATAATACTGTTATATGCTGTTATTAATACTGTTATATTGCTGTTATTAATACTGTTATATACTGTTATTAATGTTATACAGTGTTATTAATGCATCCTCGACCCGTTTTAATAAAAGATAATCTGCGTGTTTATGATGTTAATTAATGGAATTAATGGCGTGTTCGGTTCACTAGTGCAGGCTCGGCCACGTCAGTTGAGGAGATTGGAGGTGAGACTGAATCAGATTATGAGGATTATTAATCCCGTAGTGACGAGCCGGTTTCAGCTCAAACGTCCACTGCTGTCATGAGAGGAGGCTTTAGAGGCTGTAGGTCGAAGCGAGTTGCAGAGATTTAACTGCTGTAAGTCTTTACAGCCGTCTCTACGGTCGTCTTTACAGCCGTCTCTACGGTCGTCTTTACAGCCGCCTCTACGGTCGTCTTTACAGCCGCCTCTACGGTCGTCTTTACAGCCGCCTCTACGGTCGTCTCTACAGCCGTCTTTACAGCCGCCTCTACGGTCGTCTTTACAGCCGCCTCTACGGTCGTCTTTACAGCCGCCTCTACGGTCGTCTCTACAGCCGCCTCTACGGTCGTCTCTACAGCCGTCTTTACAGCTGTCTCCACGGTCGTCTTTACAGTCGTCTCTACTGTTATCTTTACAGCCATCTGTATGGTTGTCCTTACAGCCGCTTCTACGGCGGTCTTTACAGCCGTCTCTGCAACCGTCTTTATGGTCATCTTTACAGCCGTCTCAATGGTTAAATGTGCTTCAGAGGGCATTGAACCATACAAAACCATGCTTATACACACACACACACACAAACACACACATACACACACACACACATATATATAATATACCAAAAAAGTTACATATAGTGTGTTTCATTATAAGGGCTCATTATCAAGGTATACATTAAGACTAAGCCCACCTTCGTTATCATTACAGAGATGTATAATATTATTTATTTGAGTTATTAACACTATAAAATGACTGAATGCAGATGTTTTGGTGCAGTAGCCCAGCATCACCATCACTCTGCTGTTCTGAACTACATCAGGAGAAAACGGAACATGTGAGTGCCGGTTGAACTTTCACTGTAAACCTGTTCTCAAGCAGCTTTTGTTTGTTTGTGCAGCTACAAGCCCCCCAGCACAGACTCCAACCCCACCCTGGAGGACCCCACCCCAGACTACATGAACCTGCTCGGCATGATCTTCAGCATGTGTGGGCTGATGCTCAAGGTGACCTGCGGCTTCAGACGACGACGTGTTTACACCAAAACAGGGACCTTTACGCGTTTTCTCAGAGCGTCCGCTGTGCGGTCGGGTCAGTTTGTCAGAGCTCGGGTCACTAAACGTGTTGCGTGAGCACACGTGCATATATGCCGTGGTGTGCAAAAGTTTGTGCACCCCATGCTCAAAAAGGGGCGTTTGCGTGAAGCGGCACAAATCTAGAACTGTACTGATTTTACAGAGGCTCGGCGTGATTACGGCTCTCCACAGAGCCCCGATGGCACGGATCAGAGATCAGTGTAGAGATCAGAGTCAGGAGGAAATGAGCTGCTGCCTTCTGTTACTCTGAGTCACTCAGACAGTTGGTCTGATGAAATGAGTGTTTCAGACAGAGGCTGCGTTCCCGTTACCAGGCTGAAGAGGCTCAGATCCGATTCTCTGCCCTGATGTGACTCAGATCTGCTGTTTTCAGCGCTGTGTGGACACAAATCTGATCTTTTCACATCCGACCTGACCCACGTTCATATGTGGTCCTAGATCGGATACGTGTCCGATGGACGCTCAGATCGGAATCCATGCGCTTTTTCTCCATCATTCAGCGTTACCATGGCAACAGTGCCGAACAGCCGTTAAAGCCTGTAAACGGTGGAAAAGCAGCTCGTCTCACGTTTTTCTCCTCCGTCTGGCTCTAATAATGAAGCTGAGAGCTTATCAGAGTTAATGATCTTCTCAGCAAAGCTCGTTCTGCTCGTTAGTTTGTGCTGATGATGCAGTGATTCAGTCACGGGATGTCACTGAGCAGGAGGAGCTCATGAGGGTCAGTTCAGGAGCATTAATGACCGATTAGAGTCACTGACCTAAACGAGGGGGAAGCATCGAGTCAGAGAGATGGGATCTGAGCAGATAATCGGATCTGAGCAGTGAGGTTTTAATCTGAACACAGCCCGAGATCGTGATCGTAGAACAAAGTCTGTGGGAACAGCGCCCCCTTCCGGCAGAAATGTGGCCACAGTTAACAGGTCAAATTCCCCAGTATATCAGATGCAGCTGGTTCAGGACTGCCTGTGTTCGTCTGACGGTACTACAGGATAAAAATCTCTACAGCCTGAAGCTTTTACGAGGTGGAGTGTCCTGTGAGCGGTCACTGGCGTGTGAGAGGCAGGGGACTCTTTTGGGCTCGTTTCTGTCCACAGAACGGTCTAAAAATATCAGTAAATTAAAGGGGAGGTATGTCAGTGTCTCCCTCACCCTGTGATTGTTAGTGATGCGCTGCAGCAGCTCAGCGTGTCGGCGCTGAGTTTAGAGCAGGACAGAATCGTCCCCTGCAGTTTATCTGGACTGGACTGGACTGATCGACTGACTGGCAGGACTAAATGTTTAAAACACAGGTGGTTTTATTGATTTCCTGCCATCTGACTGTCTGATGTGTGTGTCCAGCTGAAGTGGTGCGCCTGGATCGCCGTTTACTGCTCCTTCATCAGTTTCGCCAACTCGCGCAGCTCCGAGGACACCAAGCAAATGATGAGCAGCTTCATGTGAGTAGAGCGTCTGTCTGTCTGGGTCCTTGTGTCTGATTTAGAGGGAAATGCTGCTGCGTTCCTCTAAACTTCTGCGTTATTAAATGGTTAATACTACTGTCATAGTCTAAAGACTAGTCGTCTGAAGGCTACCGCCCACAGTCTAAAGACTACTGTCATAGTCTAAACGACTAGTCGTCTGAAGGCTACCGCACACAGTCTAAAGACTGCTGTCATAGTCTAAAGACTAGTCGTCTGAAGGCTACCGCACACAGTCTAAAGACTGCTGTCATAGTCTAAAGACTAGTCGTCTGAAGGCTACCGCCCACAGTCTAAAGACTATTGTCATAGTCTAAAGACTAGTCGTCTGAAGGCTACCGCACACAGTCTAAAGACTGCTGTCATAGTCTAAAGACTAGTCGTCAGAATGCTACCGCCCACAGTCTAAAGACTGCTGTCGTAGTCTAAAGACTAATCGTCTGAATGCTACCGCCCACAGTCTAAAGACTGCTGTCATAGTCTAAAGACTAGTCGTCTGAAGGCTACCGCCCACAGTCTAAAGACTGCTGTCATAGTCTAAAGACTAGTCGTCTGAAGGCTACCGCCCACAGTCCAAAGACAACTATCTACAGCCTAAAGGCTACTGTCATTGGCTAAAGACTACTGCACACCATCTAAAGATTGCTGTTATCTAAAAGCTACCGCACCCTGTCTATAGTCTACCGTACACAGTCCAAAGACAACTATCTACAGTCTAAAGGCTACTGTCATTGCCTAAAGACTACTGCACACCATCTAAAGACTACTGTTATCTAAAGGCTACCGCACACCATGTAAAGACTACTGTTATCTAAAGGCTACTGCACACTGTCTAAAGACTACCGCACACCGTCTAAATACTACTGCACACCGCCTAAAGACCACTGTCATAGTTTAAACATTAGTCACTGTGGTCACCTAAGAGCTACCGCAGACCATCTAAAGACGACGGTCATCTATAGACCACTGCAGCCGTCTAAACCCCATGTTCTTCAGGTGATCTCCTTCCTTGGAGTAAATTTAAAGTGTGAGCTTCGCTGCATTGACAGGATTCTGTACTTTACCGTCTCATTTTTAAGGCCTGTCCTCAGTTCCTCTGTGTAAATTTGCTCGATTGCTGTTTTGTTGTTATGTTGTTGGAGTTGTTGTTTGTTTGTTTGTTTGTTTTTAAATATCGCTGTGTTTTCCTCCTCCAGGCTGTCCATATCAGCCGTGGTGATGTCATACCTGCAGAACCCACAGCCCATGTCACCGCCGTGGTAACGGAGCTCACAACCCCGGGTTGAGCCACGACAGCGGAGATGAGACAAAGTGACGGAGCAGCACAAATAATCAGCGGGGGATCTGTCGGGTGGGACCACCTGACCTTTCACCACTGTCTCTGGAGCCACGCTGAGCTGCTCTGCTGAGATCAGCTGATACTGTTTATACACTGTAGTCGCGGATATAAAATAAATGGGTTTTTAACCCTGAACACTGACGTTTCCTGTATTTTGTCATTTTCTGGAAAATTTCTCCACTTGATTCAATGAGCTGTGAGTCGGGAAGTCTTACTAATTTGTCTGAATTTTCTGCATAATTGACTGGTTGAGATGTAATCAGAGCGGTTCTGAGCGGTTACCGAGTCAGAGCTGCTCACAGTGGTGGTGATGGGAACCAGACATCCCTCTAAAAGCTCCTCACAGTGGTGGTGATGGGAACCAGACGTCCCTCTAAAAGCTCCTCACAGTGGTGGTGATGGGAACCAGACGTCCCTCTAAAAGCTCCTCACAGAAAGTTCCTACATGAACTGGTTCTGAATTCACTGCCTGATGACTGAGACGCTGTTTTATGAGAGTTTAGAGAACTTCAACTCCATTCATGGTGGAGGGAGACATGCAGGGCGCTGTGCGGCAAAATAGTCCCCAAAGAAAACTCATTATTCCAGATTTTCCACTATTTTCCATCATCAACATTCCATATAAACTCAGAAGACTTGTGTAGGTTCTCTGGTGGTTCTGGATGGTAAATAAAGTGTCTATATCTGTGTTGTAGTCATGGCGACGCCTGGTTCCCATCACCACCACTGTAAAGACGTCTGAACCATTTCACGCCAAACCCTCTGAACCTCTGATTACACCTCACACACTGAGTTATGAGGGAATTTTGAAGTTTGTAAAGGTGTATTTACATACACCAATCAGCCGTAACCAGCTGTCGTCTGACTTCTACAAGGTGGACCGACAAGGTAGGAGTGTCTAATAGAGTGGACAGTGAGTGGACACTGTTTAAAAACTCCAGCAGCACCGCTGTGCCTGATCCACTCAGACCAGCACAACACACACTAACACACCACCACCACATCAGTGTTACTGCAGTGCTGAGAATGAACCACCACCCAAACAGTACCTGCTGATGTATTTAACAGACTGCAGACTCAGGTGTTTCACAGATTTGACAGAGTAACTTCTCACATCTCGCTCCCGAGACGTTCCGGTCTGGTCTGGTCTGTGAGGATTTGCTGGCTTTAGCTGGGTGTCCAGGCTGCAGCTCAGCTCTGCTGGACGTTCTCCAGGCCTGTCCCTCAGCACTGGGCACGGTGAGCTGTAATTCTGCCGGATTCGATCCCAGCTGCTGCTCAGGAAGAGTTTCCGCCGCTCCGCGTCTGTCGGCAGAGGCTCAGTGACGGTCTAAACCGTGATCAGACTGTCCTCGTCCGTTTGTCAGCTGGCAGTGAAATTCCTAAACATTTGGTTCTTGGTTTGGAAGCAATGTGGATTAAGGCTCATTCTCAGCCTATTCAGCAGCGGCGTACTGGACAGAAATGACCTCTAGGGGGCGAACTAGGACCAAAATAATATTAAAGCTCAGATACAGACAGAGACAGAGAGGGGAGGAGCCAAAGCACTACAGACTCCTTCCTCTGAGTAAGGGGAGGAGCCAAAGCACCACTGACTCATTCCTGAGTAAGAAGGAGGAGCCAAAGCACCACAGACTCATTCATCTATGTAAGAGGGGAGGAGCCAAAGCATTATGAGAAATGTGGGACTATATAACTGCAGACTCCTCCCTTAATTAAGAGGGGAGGAGCCAAAGCACCACTGACTTAGCACCCAAATCACTGCTGGCCCCTCCTCCTCCCTGTAAGGGGGCAGGGCAACGTCCTGCTGACTCCTCCCCCTGAGCGCAGAGCTGCAGTCATTTGTGTTTTGTTCCTGGAGAAGCTGCCGGGCTCTGCTGTGGGCGAGGGAGCCGAGCTGAACAGACGGGAGAACAGAGGAGTCGTAATGGGGAGA
Organism: Pygocentrus nattereri; assembly: GCF_015220715.1. Taxonomy (NCBI): domain Eukaryota; kingdom Metazoa; phylum Chordata; class Actinopteri; order Characiformes; family Serrasalmidae; genus Pygocentrus; species Pygocentrus nattereri. The sequence goes on along the minus strand of NC_051235.1, from coordinate 792,848 downwards.
GTGTGAGCGCCGCTGAGGAGACACAGAGGAATCTTTTCTCCAGGCAGTCTGAGGCAGGATGTCCCGGCTGTGAGGATGAGGATGAAGAAGCCATGTTTTCCCTCTCAGGTGTGTCTGTGATCCACAGGTGCTCATCACCAGGTGAGAGAGTCAGGGGGGGGTGTCAGTTCAGGGTGGCAGGTGTCCAGGAAAGGGGTTGGTCACCACCAGATGAGGGTGATCACTAGACAGATTTCCCTGGTTTTCTGTGTTACTACATTTGTAGCAGAGCTCACAAACTTCTCTCTGGAGTCGAAGGGTCGTTCTCTCTGGATCTGATAATCTCCTCTTGAACTCTCCTCTAAAGGT
>NC_051235.1:785000-787500 GCF_015220715.1 Pygocentrus nattereri | reverse complement strand
AGTGGCTGACCACAGAGTCAGTTCTGTAAAGAGTGGCTGACCACAGAGTCAGTTCTGTAGAGAGTGACTGACCACAGAGTCAGTTCTGTAAAGAATGACTGACCACAGAGTCAGTTCTGTAGAGAGTGACTGACCACAGAGTCAGTTCTGTAAAGAGTGACTGACCACAGAGTCAGTTCTGTAGAGAGTGACTGACCACAGAGTCAGTTCTGTAAAGAGTAACTGACCACAGAGTCAGTTCTGTAGAGAGTGACTGACCACAGAGTCAGTTCTGTAAAGAATGACTGACCACAGAGTCAGTTCTGTAGAGAGTGACTGACCACAGAGTCAGTTCTGTAAAGAGTGACTGACCACAGAGTCAGTTCTGTAGAGAGTGACTGACGACAGAGTCAGTTCTGTAAAGAGTGGCTGACCACAGAGTCAGTTCTGTAAAGAGTGACTGACCACAGAGTCAGTTCTGTAGAGAGTGACTGACCACAGAGTCAGTTCTGTAAAGAGTGACTGACCACAGAGTCAGTTCTGTAAAGAGTGACTGACCACAGTGTCAGTTCTGTAAAGAGTGACTGACCACAGAGTCAGTTCTGTAAAGAGTGGCTGACCACAGATTACAGTATAACAGAGCAGCAGAGACTCCAGCAGGTCCAGACCTGACAGGGAGACTAATCACCGAAGACTCGACTGTACAAGTAAGTTTTTAGCCTAGACCTAAAGACTGAGGCTGAGTCTGAGTCCCGAACATTAACAGGAAGATTATTCCAGAGCTGGGGGGCTCTGTATGAGAAGCTCCGCCCCCTGATGGAGCTTTATTAGTTCGAGGTACCAGCAGTGAGCAGCACCTTGTGATCTAAGTAGGCGTGATGGTTCATAGTGGGAGAGAAGGTCACTCAGGTACTGAGTCCGTTTAGAGCTTTATAGGTCAGTAATAGGATTTTATAATCAGTGTGAAGTTTAACTGGTAACCAGTGCAGGGCTGATAAAACTGGGCTGATATGGTCAAACTTTCTGGCTCTTGTGAGACTCTGGCTGCAGCGTTCTGGACCAGCTGAAGCTTGTTGAGGCTTTGGTGGGACGTCCAGACAGCAGGACATTACAGTGTCCAGCCTTGAAGTAATGAAAGCATGAACTAGCTTTTCTGCGTCCTGTAGAGATCATGCACTTCTTAATTTAGAACAGAGCCTTGTGGAACACCAATGGAAATGATACTGTTGGAGATAATTGGTCGTGATGCTGGTGGTAATATTGGTGGAAGTACTGGTGGTGATACTGGTAATGATAGTAGTGGTGATACTGGTAATGATACTGGTGGTGATACTGGTAATGATAGTGGTGGTGATACTGGTAATGATAGTGGAGGTGATACTGGTAATGATAGTGGAGGTGATACTGGTAATGATACTGGTGGTGATACTGGTAATGATAGTGGAGGTGATACTGGTAATGATAGAGGTGGTGATACTGGTAATGATAGTGGTGGTGATACTGGTAATGATAGTGGTGGTGATACTGGTAATGATAGTGGAGGTGATACTGGTAATGATAGTGGTGGTGATACTGGTAATGATACTGGTGGCGATACTGGTAATGATAGTGGAGGTGATACTGGTAATGATACTGGTGGTGATACTGGTAATGATAGTGGTGGTGATACTGGTAATGATACTGGTGGCGATACTGGTAATGATAGTGGTGATGATACTGGTAATGATAGTGGTGGTGATACTGGTAATGATACTGGTGGCGATACTGGTAATGATAGTGGTGGTGATACTGGTAATGATAGTGGTGGTGATACTGGTAATGATACTGGTGGTGATACTGGTATTGATAGCGGAGGTGATACTGGTAATGATATTGGTGGTGATACTGGTAATGACAGTGGTGGTGATACTGGTAATGATACTGGTGGCGATGCTGGTAATGATAGTGGTGGTGATACTGGTAATGATAGTGGTGGTGATACTGGTAATGATAGAGGTGGTGATACTGGTAATGATAGTGGTGGTGATACTGGTAATGATAGTGGTGGTGTATACTGGTAATGATACTGGTGGTGATACTGGTAATGATACTGGTGGTGATACTGGTAATGATAGTGGTGGTGATACTGGTAATGATAGTGGTGGTGATACTGGTAATGATACTGGTGGTGATACTCATGTTTATGCTGATAATAGTACTCATGTAAATGCTGGTAATGATACTAGTAGAGCTACTAGTAGTCATGGTGGTGATTTCTCTCTCTCTCTCTCTCTCTCTCTCTCTCTCTCTCTCTCTCTCTCTCCCAGCACCATGATGACTCCCATGTATGCAGACAGCTCTGTAATATTGGAGAGAGCGCCGCTCTGCTGGCAGAGAGCGAAAACACAGCCCCATAATCACAACCTGCAGTACTGTCCTCCAGCCAGTGGAGGTGCTGTGACCTCCAGCAACCCCTACTGCCACGTGGATCTGAGCGTGGAGGTGTGCCAGGACACATGGAGTTGGTTTCAGCCTGAATGGT
>NC_051235.1:762500-772500 GCF_015220715.1 Pygocentrus nattereri | reverse complement strand
AGTAAACAGACAGAACAGTAAACAGACCGGACAGTAAACAGACCGGACAGTAAACAGACAGGACAGTAAACAGACAGAACAGTAAACAGACAGGACAATAAACAGACAGGACGGTAAACAGACCGGACAGTAAACAGACAGGAAAGTAAACAGACAGGACGGTAAACAGACAGGAAAGTAAACAGACCGGACAGTAAACAGACAGAACAGTAAACAGACCGGACAGTAAACAGACCGGACAGTAAACAGACCAGACAGTAAACAGACCGGACAGTAAACAGACCGGACAGTAAACAGACAGGACAGTGCAGCACCGACACAGCACTCACTCTGGACATGAGGTCGTGGAATAAGGAGCAGAGATATGAACCTGCTGTGATCTGAGAGTCACGCAGTCAGAAGAACCAGAGTAAAAACCTCTCTCACTTTGACAGAGTTTCAGTCGCAGAGACCACTTAACGAGAGGAATATTGTAGCAGATCGTTAGTGCAGTAACCCCTCATTACAAAGCCCAGTGACTGACAGGACAGTGGTGTAAAACCATTAGTGCTGGTCTACAGAGATGTGGAGGACAGTGATCTGGTCAGATGCATCATCCTTCACCATGTTCTCCAACAGTGGGCGAGTGCATGTGCCCATACGTAAAATGCAACATTTATAGGAAAACATTTTTAATCCTGATGAATTATAATGGGATTTAATGGGATTTTAGAGATTGAAAAGACATTGTGGATCATTTACACAAACTAAAGGACAGCTGGGCTTTAAAATATTCTAAAAAGTTTGAAGGATTTTATATGACACCAACTAAATAAACACACACTCACACACACACACACACACACACACGCTCTCTCTCTCTCTTTGTCTTTCTCTTACTCTCTCTCTCACTCTCCCTCTGTCTCTCCTTCTCTTTCTCTCTTCTTCCTCTCCCCCCCCCCCTCTCTCTGTCTCTCTCTCATACGCACACACACACACACACACACACACACACACACACACAGAGGTTGGTGAAATGAGGCCATTCAGTTTTAGACTCCACCTGCAGCGCAACAGGGACACAGCAAAATAACTACAGCAAATAGGCCATCTGTACTGATAATACAGCACTATATATAATACACTATATCCGTCTACCGCACTGTCTCTATATCACCCTATTTACCCCTACCTCACTTTCTCTCATACACTATACATCTCTCTACCACTCTCTCTACCAGTCTGTATCTCTACCACGCTCTCTACCAGTCTGTATCTCTCTAACACTCTCTCACCAGTCTGTATCTCTCTAACACACTCTCTACCAGTCTGTCTCTCTACCACGCTCTCTACCAGTCTGTCTCTCTACCACGCTATCTACCAGTCTGTATCTCTCTAACACTCTCTCTACCAGTCTGTATCTCTCTAACACTCTCTCACCAGTCTGTATCTCTCTAACACACTCTCTAACAGTCTGTCTCTCTACCACTCTCTCTACCAGTCTGTATCTCTACCACGCTCTCTACCAGTCTGTATCTCTCTAACACTCTCTCACCAGTCTGTATCTCTCTAACACACTTTCTACCAGTCTGTCTCTCTACCACGCTCTCTACCAGTCTGTCTCTCTACCACGCTATCTACCAGTCTGTATCTCTCTAACACTCTCTCTACCAGTCTGTATCTCTCTAACACTCTCTCACCAGTCTGTATCTCTCTAACACACTCTCTACCAGTCTGTCTCTCTACCACGCTCTCTACCAGTCTGTGTCTCTCTACCTCGCTCTCTACCAGTCTGTATCTCTCTACCACGCTCTCTACCAGTCTGTCTCTCTACCACGCTCTCTACCAGTCTGTGTCGCTCTACCACGCTCTCTACCAGTCCGTCTCTCTACCACGCTCTCTACCAGTCTGTATCTCTCTAACACTCTCTCACCAGTCTGTATCTCTCTAACACTCTCTCACCAGTCTGTATCTCTCTAACACACTCTCTACCAGTCTGTCTCTCTACCACACTCTCTACCAGTCTGTCTCTCTACCACGCTCTCTACCAGTCTGTGTCTCTCTACCACGCTCTCTACCAGTCTGTCTCTCTACCACACGCTCTACCAGTCTGTATCCCTCTAACACTCTCTCACCAGTCTGTATCTCTCTAACACACTCTCTAACAGTCTGTCTCTCTACCACTCTCTCTACCAGTCTGTATCTCTACCACGCTCTCTACCAGTCTGTATCTCTCTAACACTCTCTCACCAGTCTGTATCTCTCTAACACACTCTCTACCAGTCTGTCTCTCTACCACGCTCTCTACCAGTCTGTCTCTCTACCACGCTATCTACCAGTCTGTATCTCTCTAACACTCTCTCTACCAGTCTGTATCTCTCTAACACTCTCTCACCAGTCTGTATCTCTCTAACACACTCTCTACCAGTCTGTCTCTCTACCACGCTCTCTACCAGTCTGTGTCTCTCTACCTCGCTCTCTACCAGTCTGTCTCTCTACCACGCTCTCTACCAGTCTGTCTCTCTACCACGCTCTCTACCAGTCTGTGTCGCTCTACCACGCTCTCTACCAGTCCGTCTCTCTACCACGCTCTCTACCAGTCTGTATCTCTCTAACACTCTCTCACCAGTCTGTATCTCTCTAACACTCTCTCACCAGTCTGTATCTCTCTAACACACTCTCTACCAGTCTGTCTCTCTACCACACTCTCTACCAGTCTGTCTCTCTACCACGCTCTCTACCAGTCTGTGTCTCTCTACCACGCTCTCTACCAGTCTGTCTCTCTACCACGCTCTCTACCAGTCTGTGTCTCTCTACCACGCTCTCTACCAGTCTGTCTCTCTACCACGCTCTCTACCAGTCTGTATCACTCTACCACACGCTCTACCAGTCTGTATCCCTCTAACACTCTCTCACCAGTCTGTATCTCTCTAACACACTCTCTACCAGTCTGTGTCTCTACCACATGCTCTACCAGTCTGTATCTCTCTAACACGCTCTCTACCAGTCTGTGTCTCTCTAACACTCTTTCACCAGTCTGTGTCTCTCTACCACACTCTCTACCAGTCTGTCTCTCTACCACGCTCTCTACCAGTCTGTATCCCTCTAACACACTCTCTACCAGTCTGTCTCTCTACCACGCTCTCTACCAGTCTGTCTCTCTCTAACACACTCTCTACCAGTCTGTCTCTCTACCATGCTCTCTACCAGTCTGTGTCTCTCTACCACGCTCTCTACCAGTCTGTCTCTCTACCACACTCTCTACCAGTCTGTCTCTCTACCACGCTCTCTACCAGTCTGTGTCTCTCTACCACGCTCTCTACCAGTCTGTGTCTCTCTACCACGCTCTCTACCAGTCTGTATCTCTCTACCACACGCTCTACCTGTCTGTATCCCTCTAACACACTCTCTACCAGTCTGTATCTCTCTACCACACGCTCTACCTGTCTGTATCCCTCTAACACACTCTCTACCAGTCTGTCTCTCTACCACACTCTCTACCAGTCTGTCTCTCTACCACGCTCTCTACCAGTCTGTGTCTCTCTACCACATGCTCTACCAGTCTGTATCTCTCTAACACGCTCTCTACCAGTCTGTGTCTCTCTAACACTCTTTCACCAGTCTGTGTCTCTCTACCACACTCTCTACCAGTCTGTCTCCCTACCACACTCTCTACCAGTCTGTCTCTCTACCACGCTCTCTACCAGTCTGTGTCTCTCTACCACACGCTCTACCAGTCTGTGTCTCTCTACCACACTCTCTACCAGTCTGTCTCTCTACCACACTCTCTACCAGTCTGTCTCTCTACCACACGCTCTACCAGTCTGTATCCCTCTAACACACTCTCTACCAGTCTGTGTCTCTCTACCACACTCTCTACCAGTCTATATCTCTATTCCACTCTTTCACCAGGCTATACCTCTCTACCACTTGCTCTCTCTAGAACGCTCTCGGCTTTTACCATTCTCTCTCTCTCTCTCTCTCTGTCTCTCTCTCTCTCTCTCTCTGTCTCTCTCTCTCTCTCTCTCTCTCTCTCTCTCTCAGTGAGATCAGTGCTGAGTCTTCCAGAAACTTCATTAGAGCTTTTTGTGAGTGCACACTCACACACACACACACACACACTGCTGTTTTGAGCTTAATTGAAAATCTGTGATGAATCAGGCAGCGTGTGCAGTACTCAGCAGAGAGAGAGCGAGAGAGAGAGAGAGAGAGAGAGAGAGAGAGAGAGAGAGAGAGAGAGAGAGAGAGAGAGAGACACAGAGAGAGAGAGAGAGAGACAAAGAGAGAGAGAGAGAGACAGAGAGAGAGAGAGACAAAGAGAGAGAGAGAGAGACAGAGAGAGAGAGAGAGAGACAGAGAGACAAAGAGAGAGAGAGAGACAGAGAGAGAGAGAGAGAGAGACAGAGAGAGAGAGAGACAGAGAGAGAGAGAGAGACAGAGAGAGAGAGGGGGGAGAGAGAGAGAGAGAGAGAGAGAGAGAAAGAGACAGAGAGAAAGAGAGAGAGACAGAGAGAGAGACAGAGAGAGAGAGAGAGAGAGCAGTGCTCCTCCTTGGCTCCTTCTCTCTCTCACTTCTTTAATTGCTCTAAATGAAGATGGTCAGTAATGTGTATCAGAAGCTCTTAACTCAGTTCTTTATCTGTGCCGTGACTGAAAGTCCAGCTGTTTCTCACTTTGACCTGTAAGTGCAGTTAAATTTAGGCCGTGTTAAAGTGACCAGGACGCCCTGATAGTCCTGCTTCATCCTGTCCTGTCCTCATTTACGCGTTACAGCGAGCAGCGGAGACGAGGACACTGCAGGGACACTCAAGTGTACTCATTTATTTACAGTATCAGCCCAAAACTCCAAAAGTATCATCAGTAACTAATCATTCAGCACAATCTCTTCTTCTCTTCTCCTCTCTTCTCTTCTTCTCTCTCCTCCTCTCTTCTCTTCTTCTCTCTTCTCCTCTCTTCTCTTCTCTTCTTCTCTTTCCCCCTCTCTTCTCTTCTCTTCTCCTCTCTTCTCTTCTTCTCTCTCCTCCTCTCTTCTCTTCTTCTCTCTCCACCTCTCCTCTCCTCTCTTCTCTTCTTCTCTCTCCTCCTCTCTTCTCTTCTATTCTCTTCTTCTCTCTCCTCCTCTCTTCTCTTCTCTTCTCTTCTTCTCTCTCCTCCTCTCTTCTTCTCTTCTCTTCTCTTCTCTCTTCTTCTCTTCTCTTCTCCTCCCTTCTCTTCTCCGTTTTTCTCCTTGTTTCTTTTCATTTCTTGTCTCTTCTCTCCCCCTCTCTTCTCGTCCTTTCTTCTCCTTCTTTCTTTCTTTCTTTCTTTCTTTCTTTCTTTCTTTCTTTCTTTCTTTCTTTCTTTCTTTCTTCAGCAGGAACAATACACATTTATTTCCAGCTTTTAATAAAACAAATTAAAGACAGGTGACATGCTCAAAATGTCAGTAATACAAACAGGCACATTAAAGACCCCTAATAATATAATATAATATAATATAATATAATATAATATAATATAATATAATATAATATAATATAATATAATGTTTCTCAAACATGAGTCTTTGCATTGTGTTGTTGTGATGTGAGAGTTTCTGTTTCTGGAGTGTGTGTGTGTGTGTGTGTGTGTGTGTGTGTGTGTGTGTGTGTGTGTGTGTGTGTGTGTGTGTGTAAGTGCTGATTCTCCTCGGCAGACCTGCTTACTGCTTACTCCACACCAGCACCGAGCCCATTACAGCTGAGACCAGCACTGCACACTGCTCTCTCTCTCTCTCTCTCTCTCTCTCTCTCTCTCTCTCGCCATCAATCAGCTCATCAATTACTACACACTCAGTCTCTCTGGAAATGGAGTGAACAGCCAAAAAAGACCAATCTGCTAATTACTGTGGCTCTCTTTCCACCCATCTTTATTCTTCCCTCTGTCACTCCATCCCTCCCCCGTGCTTTAATTTATCCCTCATCCCTCCCTCCTTCCTCCTCCTCTTTCACTTTAATTCATCTCTCCGCTCCTGGCCACTGGATGAGCCTCTGTTGGCTCTTTGCTGCGCTTGCTGATCTGCGCTGTCAGAGATCAGTGAAGGGCTTCTCAGAATATACCTACAGCAAGCTAACATGCTAACAGGCTACTATTCTGCACTAGTGCTTTAAAGGCCCAGATGAAGGAATGTGCGGTTCTCTGTGCAGACCTACGAGCGCTGTGTGCAGCAGAAGCTCATGCTTCTGTGGGAAGAGCAGATCAGCCTGAAGGACAGCAGCACTTTAACTGATGAAATATTAAGCAGCAGCGCGGGGACCAAACAGCACCAACACTCCTAATGTAGGACACTTCAGCCCAGAGAGGGAGAGGTGAAGGAAATGTAAACAGAGGGAAACAGAGGGATGGAGAGCGGCTTGAGGAAGGAAAGTCCTGCTGGACTGAAAAAAACATGGATATCTTTAACATACGGCTGTCTATTAAAACATTTCATTATAGCTAATCGTGCTGATCGTTTGGCCAAATTTAAGAAAGCACAATGTTTTATACTTGTAACAAAATAAGCTTCATCTGAATGTATTTGTCACTTTCAATACTTATTTTAAACACTGAAAGTGAACACGAAGATCATCTGATTTCCACAGAGTGAATGCAATTCCCAGTTTTCCTCACCGACGTTCAGTGACAGCAACAGCATCTGCATGTTGCGTGTGGTGGGTATTCATGAAGGTTCTCAGATTAGGACTGCTGATCTAGCATCTGTTCCTGTTAGTAAAGTCACAGAAAATAAGAGAGGAATCTGCTCCAAGATCAACACTGCTAGTCTGAGAAGCAAGCTCTGGTTGGAACAGGAGGGTAGCTCTCCAGAACCAGGGTTAGAGACGACTGCTGTAGAAAGATGCTTCTAATGTGGTCAATTTTCATTGATCAGTGGCCTTCAGCTAAAGAGTACTTGAGTATCATAAACAAAGAACCTCCCTACAAATGAGAAAAGGGTAATAAATAGAAAGTAGCATTGGTCCCAGTATTGAGCCCTGTGGGACACCAAACATATTGTGCAAAATCTAGAGTTTAATCAGAATTCTATTGTTATACATTTCCCAGCCACTGACAATGTTCTATCTAGAGAGCAACCAGTGAGAACAGGAGGTTGGGTGAAGTGCCTGCTTGTTCTGTATGGCACATATTCATGAAGCTTCTCAGATTAGGACTGCTGATCTAGGATCTGTTCCTGTTAGTAAAGTCGTAGTAAATAAGAGAGGAATATACTCCTAGATCAGTAATTCTACTCTGAGAAGCATCATAATGGAATCCAGGCCAATATGTCATATAGCCATTCTCCAACCCTGGTCCTGGAGATCTACCTTCCAGCAGAGTTTAGTTTTAAGTTGCCCTGCTCTCTTACTTAACCAATCAGGTACTTGGAATGAGGTTGATTACCTGGTGCAGGTGGAGCAAATCCTGGAACTAGGCTCTGCAGGCGGTTAGCTATTCAGGACCAGGGTTGGAGACTACAGCTGTAAAAGGTCACTTCTAATGTGGTCAGTTTTCGTTGGTCAGTGGCCTTCAAGTGAAGCATAGTTCCATAGATCCTAAACAAAAACCTCCTACAAATGAGAAAAGGGAAATAAATGGAAAGTAACGTTGGTCCCAGTACTGAGCCCTGTGGGACACCACATATGATGTGCAAAAGCCAGAGTTTAATCAGAATCCTATAATTACACTTTTTCCTGCCACTGATGATCTTCTACCCAGACAGCAACCACTGAGAATAGGAAGCTGCGTGAAGAGCTTGAAAGTAATGATATCTAAAAACACTGTTCTGTGCTTCACTGCAGAATTGGTGTGAAGAATAAAGGTACAGTAACCTGCAAACATGCAGCCATTGTCCTAGCAAGATCACTTGATCTCCACATCTCAAATGTCCAGTGAGAGCAACTGCGTCTGCATGTTCCAAATAATAATAATATCATACACCGTTAGTGACAGTGTATCTCATATATTATATACTGCTCAAAAAAATAAAGGGAACACTTAAACAACACAATATAATTCCAAGTAAATCAAACTTCTGTGAAATCAAACTGTCCACTTAGGAAGCAACACTGACCATCAATTTCACAGCTGTTGTGCAAATGGAACAGACAACAGGTGGAAATTACTGGCGATTAGCAAGACACACTCAATAAAGGAGAGGTTCTGCAGGTGGGACCACAGACCACTTCTCAGCACCTTTCTGCTTTCTGGCTGATGTTTTGGTCACTTTTGAATGTTGGTGATCTTTCACACTCGTGGTAGCAGGAGACGGACTCTACAACCCACACAAGTGGCTCAGGTAGTGCAGCTCATCCAGGATGGCACATCAATGTGAGCTGTGGCAAGAAGGTTTGCTGTGTCTGTCAGCGTAGTGTCCAGAGCCTGGAGGCGCCACCAGGAGACAGGCCAGTACACCAGGAGACGTGGAGGAGGCCGTAGGAGGGCAACAACCCAGCAGCAGGACCGCTACCTCCGCCTTTGTGCAAGGAGGAACAGGAGGAGCACTGCCAGAGCCCTGCAGAATGACCTCCAGCAGGCCACAAATGTGCATGTGTCTGCACAAACGGTTAGAATCCGACTCCATGAGGATGGTATGAGGGCCCGACGTCCACAGATGGGGGTTGTGCTCACAGCCCAACACCGTGCAGGACGCTTGGCATTTGCCAGAGAACACCAGGATTGGCAAATTCACCGACTGAGCACATCTGGAACATCACGTCTTGTTCCATCCACCACGTTGCACCACAGACTGTCCAGGAGTTTGCCACCTCATCAGGAGCTGCCCAGGCGTTGTAGGGAGGTCATACAGGCATGTGGAGGCCACACACAACACTGAGCCTCATTTTGACTTGTTTTAAGGACATCACATCAAAGTTGGATCAGCCTGTCGTGTGTTTTTCCACTTTAATTTTGTGTGTGACTCCAAATCCAGGCCTCCACTGGTTAATACATTTGATTTCCATTGATTTTTGTGATTTTGTTGTCAGCACATTTAACTTTGTACAGAACAAAGTATTCAATGAGAATATTTCATTCATTCAGATCTAGGATGAGTTATTGGTGTGTTCCCTTTATTTTTTTGAGCAGTGTATATAGAGTCAATGAGTGTGTCCATCATACACCTAGTTCACTCTCAGAAATAAAGGTAGTAATCTGTCTCTCTGACAGTGCTCCTCATGTCAGTTGGGTGGAACCCTCACGTTTACCTTTTTTGGAATTAAGAGGCTTTGTCTCGACAGCAACACTATTCATATCAAATCTCATATCTCTGATTTGGCAAGGACATTGTTGTGAATAAAAAGACACACTTTTCAAAAAAGGCATTCACAGATTCATTTCTTCTACTTCCAGTGGAGGACTTGCTGATTTTTTTTAGCATTTATTGATATTTCAGCTGGAGTCTGTTGGGCACAGTTTTCCTGTTTTGGAAGACATTGATCTGCAATAAAAATACTGTTGTAAAAGGAAGGGTAGAAATGGGTGGGGTTTTTTTTTATTTACAAAAGTTTTGCTCAGTTTTCTAGCCAATGTAATCAAGGTCAGTTCCACATGCTCAATCTCACAATGTTAGAATTATTGTCAATGAGTCCGGCCTACCTGCTTCAGCTTATCTCAGCACCCGGATGTCCTCTAGGGACATTCAGCAGGCTCGCTTAAGAAAAACTCAGAATTCAGTTTATTTTACCGTCACTATATGATGGCAAGAGCAATATCATTGCTGTCGTGGTTAGTCTCCAGTTTAAAATGCTATACTAATCGAACCTAGACAGATTAAAATGACAGATTCAAATTCAACTATTCTAACATTAGCTGTATTACATAAAAACCTCCAACTGTTCAGTCACATCTAACAGTGTAGCCTTTCAGTCTGGTGGGTCACATCTAACAGTGTAGCCTTTCAGTCTGGTGGGTCACATCGAACAGTATAGCCTTTCAGTCTGGTGGATCACATCTAACAGTGTAGCCTTTCAGTCTGGTGGGTCACATCTAACAGTGTAGCCTTTCAGTCTGGTGGATCACATCTAACAGT
>NC_051235.1:717500-757500 GCF_015220715.1 Pygocentrus nattereri | reverse complement strand
TGAGTTAGTGTGAATGAGTTAGTGTGAATGAGTTAGTGTGAATGAATTAGTGTGGATGAGTTAGTGTGAATGAGTTAGTGTGGATGAATGAGTGTGTGAATGAGTTAGTGTGAATGAGTTAGTGTGGATGAGTTAGTGTGAATGAGTTAGTGTGAATGAATTAGTGTGGATGAGTTAGTGTGAATGAGTTAGTGTGGATGAATGAGTGTGTGAATGAGTTAGTGTGAATGAGTTAGTGTGAATGAATTAGTGTTGATGAGTTAGCGTGGATGAGACACAGTGGGGGGGAACAGTGTCCATGATTTCCTAAAGAATTTCAAATGTTGATCCGTCGGACCGCCGGACACTTTTCCACTTCCCCTCAGTCCATTTTAAATGAGCTCAGGCCCAGAGAAGGTGGCAGCGTTTCTGGATCCTGTTTATATTTGGGTTCTTTGTGTTTTAGAGTTTAACAGCGTTTGTGGATGCAGTGATGAACTGTGTTCACAGTCAGTGGTTTTCAGAAGTGTTTCTGAGCCCATGCAGTGATTTTCACTACAGAATCATGTCTGTTTTTAATGCAGCGCTGCCTGAGGGCCCAAAGATCACGGCCAGCAGATCCTGGTGTTCAGCCTCGTCCCTCACAGACAGAGATTTCTCCAGATTCTCTGAGTCTTTAATGATATTCTGCACCGCAGACGATGAAAAGCAGAAGCTCTTTGCTGTTTTATGTTGAGGAACGTTCTTCTTGAGCTGTTGCTCTATTTGATGGTCCAGTCTTTCACAGAGTGGTGACCCTCCTCCTCTTTACTTCTGAAAGACTCCACCTCTCTGAGACGCTCTTTATACCCAGTCATGTTACTGACCTGCTGTCAATCAACCACCAGGTGTTTTTTAGAATTACAAAACTTCACCAGCCTTTTGTTATAATTGTTATTTGAAACAGCAATAAAATTTCTGCGTTTGAACATCTAATATGTTCAGTATAGGGGCTCCACTTTCTGCCTAAAGCATCCCTCCTCCATCCACCCGCTCACCTCCCAGAAAGGCTGAACTCGCTTTCCTCGTCTTTTGTAATAAATGTTGGACGTAGATCAAACAGATGTTTGAAATATCTGTCATGGCCAAGCGCTTTACATTTCAGCATGCAGCTGTTTGTTGTTGATGGTCAGTGTAGCTGTTTGTTGTTGATGGTCAGTGTAGCCGTTTGGTGTTGACGTTGACGGTCAGTGTAGCTGTTTGGTGTTGACGTTGACGGTCAGTGTAGCTTTTTGGTGTTGACGTTGACGGTCAGTGTAGCACTTTGGTGTTGACGTTGACGGTCAGTGTAGCTTTTTGGTGTTGACGTTGACGGTCAGTGTAGCACTTTGGTGTTGACGTTGACGGTCAGTGTAGCTCTTTGGTGTTGACGTTGACGGTCAGTGTAGCTTTTTGGTGTTGACGTTGACGGTCAGTGTAGCACTTTGGTGTTGACGTTGACGGTCAGTGTAGCTCTTTGGTGTTGACGTTGATGGTCAGTGTAGCTGAGAGAGAGAGAGACAGAGAGACAGAGAGAGAGACAGAGAGAGAGACAGAGAGAGAGAGAGAGACAGAGAGAGAGAGAGACAGAGAGAGAGAGAGAGAGAGAGAGACAGAGAGAGAGAGATAGAGAGACAGAGAGACAGAGACAGAGAGAGAGACAGAGAGAGAGAGAGACAGAGAGAGAGAGAGAGAGAGAGAGAGAGAGAGAGAGAGAGAGAGAGAGATAGAGAGACAGAGAGACAGAGACAGAGAGAGAGACAGAGAGAGAGAGAGAGAGACAGAGAGAGAGAGAGAGTGAGAGACAGAGAGAGAGAGAGAGACAGAGAGACAGAGAGAGAGAGAGAGACAGAGAGAGAGAGAGAGAGAGACAGAGAGAGAGAGAGAGACAGAGAGACAGAGAGAGAGAGAGAGACAGAGAGAGAGAGAGAGACAGAGAGAGAGAGAGAGAGAGAGACAGAGAGAGACAGAGAGAGACAGAGAGAGAGAGAGAGAGAGAGAGAGAGACAGAGAGAGACAGAGAGAGAGACAGAGAGAGAGAGAGAGAGAGAGACAGAGAGAGAGAGAGAGAGAGACAGAGAGAGACAGAGAGAGATAGAGAGAGAGAGAGAGACAGAGAGAGAGAGAGAGAGACAGAGAGAGAGACAGAGAGAGAGAGAGAGAGACACAGAGAGAGAGAGACAGAGAGAGAGAGAGAGAGAGAGAGAGACAGAGAGAGAGAGAGAGAGAGACAGAGAGAGAGAGAGACAGAGAGAGACAGAGAGAGAGAGAGAGACAGAGAGAGAGAGAGAGAGAGAGAGAGAGAGAGAGAGAGAGAGCGGGGACCTCCACCCCAACACTGCAGCTCTCACACACGCGGACAAGCGCGCGGGGGGGGGGTTCCTCTAGCGTTCTTACCGTTTGCACGCGCGGCTGACTGCGCTCCGCTCGCGCTGGCTGTGCTGGAGAACTGCAGGGAGGATGAAGATGATGATGATGAACGCGGAGAAGATGGTGAAGATGGTGAGGACGCGCGAGGATTCCCGTTAGGCTGCTGAAACACACACACACACACACACACACACACACACACACACTGCAGTGTGGATCCTCCCAGCTTCATCTCACGCGCGCGCGCGCACACACACACATACACACACACACACACATCCATGGGCTTCAGCGTCTTCCTGGTCGAGCCCTGAAGCCGAGCGGCTCCGCTGCGCTCCGGGGGACGGACGGATGTTTTTGATGGACCACTGTGGCCGCTGGACACGCTGTGGATGATCAGGCTGGCTCGACGTTGACCACTCGCACGCGCGCGCGCAGCCCGATGGGCTTCGGCCTCGTGTGTCTGCTGGACTCGTGGAGGTCTTCGGGAAGGCTGAGCGAGCAGATCTAGAACGGGACGTGTTTTTTCTAGCACGCGCTCCCACGATCGGTTTTTCTTTTTTTCCTAAGGCGTGAGAATCCCCCCCCCCCGCCCCCCAGCACCCCCCACGCCCACTCACTCTCTCCTCCACCGCCCCCCCCCCCGCTGCCCCTCCCCCGGCGGACTGCGTGCGCCCGTGGCTGGGCGGATGGGGTGTGATGTGGACGCTCTGCACCCCGTCCTCGGCTGCTGTGTAACGCGTGTGTGTGGTGGTGGTGGTGGTGGTGGTGCTGTGTGTGCAGGATGGCGAGGTTTGGAGACGAGGTTCCGGCCCGCTATGGCAGTGGCGGCGGCGGCGGGGGTCCGGGTCAGGCCGGACCGGGCCGTGGGGGCAGCAGGCAGGGTGGACCGCCCGGAGCCCAAAGGATGTACAAACAGTCCATGGCCCAAAGAGCCAGAACCATGGCCCTGTACAACCCCATCCCCGTCCGGCAGAACTGCCTGACTGTCAACCGCTCACTGTTTCTGTTCAGCGAGGACAACGTGGTGAGGAAATACGCCAAAAAGATCACCGAATGGCCATATCCTTTACCACAGAGGGGCTTCAGTAAGTGTGTGTGTGTGTGTGTGTGTTTAACTCTGTATGGGAATTGTGTAGCATTTCAGTGGAAATACCCCACAAACACAGGAATACAAGCTTGTGTGTGTGAGCAAACACACCAAAAAAAAACAACAGAACAGCCATATCCTTTACTAAAGAGGGGCTTCAATGTGCTTGAGTGTGTATTTAGTGCTGTATGGGGACTGTGTTGGTTTAAATTGTTAACACCTCACAAATATAGGAATACAAACACACCACTGAATGACCCTATCCTTTACTAAAGAGGCACATTAGTTAGTGAAAGTATGTGTCTGTGTGTGTGTGTTTTAACTCCGTATGGGGACTGTGCTGGATTTCAGTGGAAATAGCCCACAAACACAGGAATACAAACTTCTCTGTGTGAGCAAAGAACTAAAATACCACTGAATGGCCACGTCCTTTACTGAAGAGGGGCTTTTATTGTGTAATGTGTGTGTGTATGGAGTCAAAACTGTAGCTGTGTTGGTTATCAGTGGAAATATCCCATAAACACATGAATACAAACTTGTGTGTGTGAATAAAAGCGCTGAAGTACCACTGAATGGCCACGTCCTTTACTGACGGGGGCTTTTATTGTGTAAGTTGGTGTGTATTAGTTAGTGTGGTTGTTTATGTTGCTCTACAGAGGAACCAGAGCCTTCCTTTGGCTGAAGTGCCTGTTGTGGCAGGTTTTCTGTGATTGAATCTTTAACCTAAGCTGAAATTCGAGGCTGTGATGCCTTAAAATATCAGCTATAAAAGCCAAGTGGTTCTGGTCCTGGAATCTGATTGGCTGAGCTGTGTTTGAAGCTGCCGGCTGAGTTCTGTATCAGTGAACTGAGGTGTTCGGTATGGAGTGCTAGCAGTGCTGAGAGGTGGAACCAGTGTGAACCGTATTAAACACACAAGAGCCTTTAATGGAAGTTAATGTAATTGGCTGCTGGTCCAGTTAGCAGGAGCAGAGTGAAGCACATACGCAGCTTCTTCTGCAGACCTGGAATCTGCCGGCTCACAAAACACGGTTCTTGAGGGTTCTTTAGTGAAGACAATGGTTCTGTATAGAACCATGAGCACTCAAATTGTCATCTGTGTACTTGTTGGGTTCTCTGCTAGAACATATATGTGTGTGAGTGTGGGTGCGTGATTGTGAGTGTGTGTGTGCAAATATGTGTGCGTGTGCGTGAGTGAGTGCAAATGTGTGTGTGTGTGTGTGTGTGAGTGTGTGTGAGTGCAAATATGTGTGTGTGCATGAGTGTGTGTGAGTGTGTGTGAGTGCAAATATGTGTGTGTGCATGAGTGTGTGTGAGTGCAAATATGTGTGTGTGCATGAGTGTGTGTGAGTGCAAATATGTGTGTGTGTGTGAGTGCAAATATATGTGTGTGTGTGTAAGTGAGTGCAAATGTTTGTGTGAGTGCAAATATATGTGTGTGTGTGTGAGTGCAAATATGTGTGCGTGTGTGAGTGCAAATATGTGTGCGTGTGTGTGTGTGAGTGCAAATATGTGTGCGTGTGTGAGTGCAAATATGTGTGCGTGTGTGTGTGTGAGTGCAAATATGTGTGCGTGTGTGAGTGCAAATATGTGTGTGTGCATGTGTGTGCGTGAGTGTGTGTGTGAGTGCAAATAAGTGTGTGCGTGAGTGTGTGTGAGTGCAAATATGTGTGTGTGCGTGAGTGTGTGTGATTGCAAATATGTGTGTGCGTGAGTGTGTGTGAGTGCAAATATGTGTGTGTGCGTGAGTGTGTGTGTGTGAGAGCAAATGTATGTGAGTGCGTGAGTGTGTGTGTGCGTGCGTGCGTGCGTGTCAGTGCAAATATGTGTGTGCGTGAGTGTGTGTGAGTGCAAATATGTGTGTGAGTGCAAATATGTGTGTGTGCGTGAGTGTGTGTGAGTGCAAATATGTGTGTGTGCGTGAGTGTGTGTGAGTGCAAATATGTGTGTGTGCGTGAGAGTGTGTGTGAGTGCAAATATGTGTGTGTGCGTGAGTGTGTGTGAGTGCAAATATGTGTGTGTGCGTGAGTGTGTGTGAGTGCAAATATGTGTGTGTGCGTGAGAGTGTGTGTGAGTGCAAATATGTGTGTGTGTGCGTGAGTGTGTGTGTGCGTGTGTGTGAGTGCAAATATGTGTGTGTGCGAGTGTGTGTGTGAGTGCAAATATGTGTGTGTGCGTGAGTGTGTGTGAGTGCAAATATGTGTGTGTGCGTGAGTGTGTGTGTGTCTGCGTGCGTGTGTGTGAGTGCAAATATGTGTGTGTGTGTGTGTGTGAGTGTATGTGAGTGCAAATATGTGTGTGTGCGTGAGTGTGAGTGTGTGTGCGTGAGTGTGTGTGTGTGTGCGTGCGTGCGTGTGTGTGAGTGCAAATATGTGTGCGTGCGTGTGTGTGTGAGTGCAAATATATGTGTGTGCGTGAGTGTGTGTGTGCGTGAGTGTGTGTGTGTGTGAGTGTGTGTGTGTGCAAATATGTGTGTGTGAGTGCGTGTGTGTGTGTGCGTGAGTGTGTGTGAGTGCAAATGTGTGTGTGCGTGTGTGAGTGCAAATATGTGTGCGTGCATGAGTGTGTGTGTGTGAGTGCAAATGTGTGTGTGTGAGTGCAAATATGTGTGCGTGCATGAGTGTGTGTGTGTGTGTGCAAATGTGTGTGTGTGTGTGTGAGTGCAAATATGTGTGCGTGCATGAGTGCGCGTGAGTGCGTGTGTGTGTGTGTGTGTGAGTGCGTGAGTGCGTGAGTGTGCGTGCGTGAGTGCGTGAGTGTGTGGAGAATGGTGGAAGGATGGAGGGTCAAAGGAAAAGTGTGGAAGGGAGAGAAGGTGAGAGGGAAAACAGAAAGGTGGAGGAAACGAAAGGATGAAAGAAAACGAGAAGGATGGAGGGACAGGAGGATGAGGAGAAAGGTTCTGACGGAGAGCTGATAATGTCTCTGTTTAGACGTTTAGATGAACGGTTCTGCTCAGACGTTCTAAACCCAGTACAGCTCAGATCATTTCAGCTCTGAAACAGAAAACATACTGAATGTTTCCTTTAAAGAGGGTTCTGCTGGAAGGTTCTGCTGGACCAACAGAATGATAATAAAGAACAGTACAGGTTACCAATCTGCCTAAATTATACTACGGCACTCAGTTTGAGGTTCCTTTGGATGATCTGATTGAGATTCTGTTAGATTCCTTTATTGGGGTTCTGTTAGTTTAGCTGATTGACATCTGTTAGACTTGCTAAATGAGGTTCTGTTGGTTTGGATTATTATGGTTCTGTTTGATTAGCTGATTGAGGTTCTGTTAGATGAGATGATCAAGGTTCTGTTGGATTCCCTTGTTTAGGCTCTGTTGGATCAGCTGATTGATGTTCTGTTAGATGTGTTTATTAGGGTTCTGTTGGATTAGCTGATTGACATTCTGTAGGTTTAGCTCATTGGGGTTCTCCAGGATTTGCTGATTGACATTCTGTAGGTTTAGCTGATTGAGGTTCTCCAGGATTTGCTGATTGACATTCTGTAGGTTTAGCTCATTGAGGTTCTCCAGGATTTGCTGATTGACATTCTGTAGGTTTAGCTCATTGAGGTTCTCCAGGATTTGCTGATTGACATTCTGAATGTTTAGCTGATTGAGGTTCTCCAGGATTTGCTGATTGACATTCTGTAGGTTTAGCTCAGTGGGGTTCTGTTGGATTATCTGATTGGCATTCTGTAGGTTTAGGTCATTGAGGTTCTCCAGGATTTGCTGATTGACATTCTGTAGGTTTTGCTCAGTGGGGTTCTCCAGGATTTGCTGATTGACATTCTGAAGGTTTAGCTCAGTGGGGTTCTCCAGGATTTGCTGATTGACATTCTGAAGGTTTAGCTCAGTGGGGTTCTCCAGGATTTGCTGATTGACATTCTGAAGGTTTAGCTCAGTGGGGTTCTCCAGGATTTGCTGATTGACATTCTGAAGGTTTTGCTCAGTGGGGTTCTCCAGGATTTGCTGATTGACATTCTGAAGGTTTAGCTCAGTGGGGTTCTCCAGGATTTGCTGATTGACATTCTGAAGGTTTAGCTCATTGGGGTTCTCCAGGATTTGCTGATTGACATTCTGTAGGTTTAGCTCAGTGGGGTTCTCCAGGATTTGCTGATTGACATTTTGAAGGTTTAGCTGATTGAGGTTCTCCAGGATTTGCTGATTGACATTCTGTAGGTTTAGCTCATTGAGGTTCTCCAGGATTTGCTGATTGACATTCTGTAGGTTTAGCTCATTGAGGTTCTCCAGGATTTGCTGATTGACATTCTGAAGGTTTAGCTCAGTGGGGTTCTCCAGGATTTGCTGATTGACATTCTGAAGGTTTAGCTCAGTGGGGTTCTCCAGGATTTGCTGATTGACATTCTGAAGGTTTTGCTCAGTGGGGTTCTCCAGGATTTGCTGATTGACATTCTGAAGGTTTAGCTCAGTGGGGTTCTCCAGGATTTGCTGATTGACATTCTGAAGGTTTAGCTCAGTGGGGTTCTCCAGGATTTGCTGATTTTGATTGGAGTTGTATTAACTGAGTGGTGTCCAACTGGGTTAATAATTTGGGGTTCTGTTGGTCAGTCTGATTGGAGTGCTCGTGGTAACTTTGGTGTTCTGTTGGATTGGCTGATTGAGGTTCTATTGGATTCCCTTGTTCCGTTGGTTTACTGGTCTAGAATTAAAATCAGTTCATGTAAGTTTGGCTGTTTTTGCGGAAAGTATGGTTTAACTCTGTTTTCCTCTGATCCGAAATCTAGTCCTAAATCCAGCAAGGCTGCTAACTCTGTTCTTGCTGGACTGCTGTTCTAGACTGTTCTAGCTGGATAGCTGTTCTAGATGGTTCTAGCTGGACTGCTGTTCTAGATGGTTCTAGCTGGCCTGAGGTTTACTTTGTGTCTCACACGGTTTGAAGTGAGTGTTGCGGAATATAAAGACCTTTAAAATCCCGTAAATTTGGGAGAAATGCTGGATCCTCTGCCCGAGCCTGCAGGCATCGCCTGTTTACACTGTAATGCACTCTGTGTTTTTATTTCATTGTCATATCTCATTCTCCTGCTCCCCCACCCCTCCCCCCTCTCTGCCTGGTACCATCTGTTCCCCTCTCTGTTGTCTTTGTGGTGTTGGTGTCCTGCGGTTCCGTTGGACACTCCAGTCAAGTTACTCGTGGTCACTCTGATTAGGCTTCTGTCGGATTGGGCTTGTGTTTGATGGTGAATCTGGAGGACTCTCAGTCTCGTGGGGCCAGGAATGATCTCACATCCTGAAAACACGTCTGAGGACAAACTCTAGAACCTTTGGTGCTGGACTGAGGCGAAAATCCCTCTAGGCCCTGCTCTTTTAGTGTCTGGAATGCCATCGATACCAACATCAGAACCCAAAGCTAGCTAGCTCGTTTTTAAAAAGATAGCTCTTTAAAGGTTCTTTAGCAGAGACATGTGCATGCTTAAAGGTTCTTCAGACTGATGGAGAATGTGTTGTGTGTGGTTCTGTACAGAACCATTTTGAAAAAGGTTCTATGTAGCACCAATAATGGTTCTTCTATTTTCACAAGTTTGACAATCATAACAATAGCAGTATTCTCCATCAGTCAAAAGAACCATTTAATCATGCACGTGTGTTCAGGTTTCTATACAGAAAAATGTCTTTACCCAAGAACCTTGAAGAACCATCTTTTTTTTAAAAGTGTGTTTCATTGGCTAATGGAATTGTTTGTGTGTTCTCCGTGTACTGAACTCCATCTTCTCAATTTTGCAGTTTCCTCCCACCTGAGAGCTCCACACTCCCACTACATTTAGCACAGAATTTCTCATGGTTCTCCCCAGATGTTCTTGCTATGAGATCATGTCTGGACCAAGTCTAGCACACTCTGTGATTGGGGTTCTGTTGGACTAGCTGATTTCTGCTGAAGGGATTGGGGTTCTGCTGGGGTGACTGATTCTCTTAGTAGCTTTGACTGGGGGTCTCTTGGGGTCTCTGTGGTTTGACTGATTGGGATTCTGTGTTCTGTGGGTCACTCTGATTTAGGTTCTGTTATTCACTCTGGATTCTGTTGAATTGAGCAGTTTTTGGTTTTTGCTTCTTTGGTAAAGCTCAGATTAGATGTTTCTCAGTGTTTCTGTTAATGTCTTTGTGATGATCCAGCTCAGAAATCCAGTTCAAACCCTTCCTGAAACCGTAGAGCCACACTTTCCATTCCATCTCATCATGAGATCATACGACACTCATATCCGTAGTTATGAGCCTGTGAAGAGGGGCTGAGATACACGTCATCCACCTCTCGCCGTGTGGAGCTGCTGGATTCGTGTGTCCGTCTACATTCTGTGTGAAACTGACCGACGGACACTCAGGAGATCACTAAGGACTGAACTTAAATCTAGTCAAAGTATGGAATATGTCTCATCTTGACACTCCTGTGCACTTATTCAAAGATCGTTTAACTTAACGTTCTCTACATTTTAGGGGCTTTAGTGGAATGATCTCATTGTAGTGGCAGAGAATTTTGCTTGTTGTAAGAAGTGTGCTTGAAAGCAGCCACTTTACCTGCCAATATAGTGAGATAATCACGGAAACGTCCTCACTAAAGTCACCAAAAGCAAGTACAGACGTTTAGAAATAAGTAAAATGACCACATAGTAAGGTCACACACATTTCTTTGCAGTGTACGCAGAGCTCCAGGTCAACGGGCCTGGTGACAGAGAGAGCTGAGGCTGTTCTGAGCATTTTGATACGTGATATTTCAGTATCACGTCGTTCAAAAGGGCTTTTAAAGGCGAATTTAAGAAGACATGCAAAATAAAAACACCCTCAGACCCCCGAGGGTTAAAACATACATCAGGCGAAAAGAGCTGGTTCCAGTCAGACGTGTCTGTATTGTGTCTGTATCGTAGCATTAAGAACCGATCGGAAAGACGAGTGTGAGGGGAACAGCTGCTCTCCGCGAGGTCTGTAGATGCTGTGGGCAGATTCGGCGAGTCACTCTGTGGGCGTCTTCATCAGCTCAGTGTATTTACACCACAGATCCTTTACGCTGAGCAGGACGGAGGAGGTTCTGATGGAGAAGCAGCTTCCAGAATCCTCGAGAAACCCTGAGTTACACCACTCCAGTGTTCCCTGGAGGCAGAACCCACACTTCAAGGCTCTCCATACGAGAGATCCAGCAGTAACGTGAATAAGAGCCGTCATTTTCCAGCTTGAATCTTACAGCTCAAAAACAGGGAGGAGAAACTGTCACTCTAGTCTTTTTTGAAAGTTCTAGATACACCATTAGGAATGTTAAACAGCGGCGGCAGCCAGCTTCTGCCTAGTGCTAACGCACTATTAAACCCCACAGGGGAGCCACCGGAAACGAGGCATTCTTCCTTGTTTTCGCACTCGTGGCCCGAGCTGAAGGCCTAGCTCTGAGACTCTGCGGTTCTTTTTCTGGGCCAGCCTCGGTCCCGTCTGTTTTGCAGGTGACGTGATCTGTACATTTGTAGCGTGACTGCAGCTTTACTCACCATCAGAGTGTCATCAGCGCAGTCAGAGCTCACGATGAGTATCAGAGAGAGTGTAATATATTTAGAACGTGTCCTGACACTCAGACTGGTGGCAGCTAAAACAGTGACACCTGTTCTGAGGATCAGCAGCCTCGGGGGGCCGGGTGGTGGAGGGGGGAGTGGGCCGTAACTCAACTCCACACACACACACACACACACGCCATGTGGGACATTCACGCTCCGATGTGCAATCATACAGAAACACACACAGATCTGCTGTTCTCTAGTTGGTGGAAACAATCTGGCACTTTAGGCCATCTGAACACGTTCACACACTCAGTGATGCATGAACGGTCGTGTGTGTGTGTGTGTGTGTGTGTGTGTGTGTGTGTGTGTGTTGCTCTTTTCCTTCATTCCAGCTTCCGTTCTTCTCAGGATCCTCACTTTCAGCTCCTCAAAAAACCTGCAGGCACACCTCCAAATTTCAGGCTGAGAAGCTGGTTGATGATCAAACCCATTCAGTGGTGCTGAGTTCTGGACTCTGGGGTGGTCAGTCCATCGTCCAGCTTCTCTGTTTGATGAGTCCGTCTCCTGTTCTCAGTGAGGTTCTTCTTGATCAGCTACACGTCCTTTCAGCCCCACAGCGCTGAGTGGTCTTCTCACAGTGGAAGGATGGACAGAAACACCTGTGGGTGTTTCCAGATCTGAAGCAGCTTGATCTTCTCCTCTCTCTCAGAGATCAACGCTTTCAGTGCTGCTTATCTGATGGGGCAGTTTTGGGGTCGACCAGTTCTTCCAGGTGGTTGTTAGGAGCCTCCTTTTCACTGTAGCTTTTAATCAGGTTCTCCAGTTTTGGAAACTCCAGTTAATTTCCTTTTACTTTCTCCTTCTTTATGTAAGCGGTTCATTTTAATATTTAATGATGCTAATATTGAAACTCTGAGTCTGTTTGAAAGCCTTTATTCTCCGTATTCGGGCCGATGTCGGGCCAGGTTACGATATTGGTACAATACTAAAAAACGGGATCACCTTAAATCCAGTCAATATATCTAATATTTCCCATCGTGAGATTATTTTACTCATGCCTAGACCTTTTTACTTGTTCTAAGTCATGTCAGTAAGTCAGCTGGCAGGTAGATCGGCTTATTTTAAGCACATTTCTTATTCTTATTATCTGCAGTAAAGCGATAATTCAACTCACTAAAATCACCTGAAACAAGTAAAAGTGTCTAAGAAGTTAAATGATCTTATAATAAGTGCAGAAATAGAAATATTCAGTATATTAACCATATTTTTGCAGCGTATCTGCCGACGTTCCAGGTGTTTGTTTTTTTTGTGATTGGTTCTGATTGTTGATAGTACCAGGGTTTGCGTTGGTTTCCATGGAAACGGTTGTTGGTAGGACACTGTCTGTTGGAGTTATAGTCACGTTTGGTGTTGAAGGTCCATCTGTTTCTCTGTTACCCTGTTCTTCAGTGGTCAGGACCCCCATGGACTCTCACAGAGCAGGTACTGTTTGGGTGGTGGGTCATTCTCAGCACTGCAGTAACACTGACGTGGTGGTGGGGTGTTAGTGTGTGTTGCGCTGGTCTGAGTGGATCAGACACAGCAGTGCTGCTGGACTGAGAATAGTCCACCAACCAAAAATATCCAGCCAACAGCGTCCTGTGGGCGGTGTCCTGTGGGCAGCGTCCTGTGACCACTGATGAAGGACTAGAGGATGACCAACACAAACTGTGCAGCAGCAGATGAGCTGTCGTCTCTGACTTTACATCTACAAGGTGGACCGACAAGGTAGGAGTGTCTAATAGAGTGGACAGTGAGTGGACACAGTGTTTAAAAACTCCAGCAGCACTGCTGTGTCTGATCCACTCACACCAGCACAACACACACTAACACACCACCACGTCAGTGTTACTGCAGTGCTGGGAATGACCGCCTGCTCTGTGGGGTCCTGTGGGAGCTGGACAGTGAGTGTAGAAACAAGGAGGTGAAGTTAATGTCCATTTATTCACCCGTTACTGGACGCTGCTGAACGAATATTGATGATTTGTGTCAGTTTGACAGCTCTGTGTTAATTATACTTAACGTCACGGTCGTGACAGTGACTCCTCTCTTTCTCCTCCTCTCTTCCACTCTTCATCGTGCTCGGCAGTGAGTGTGAGACGATGTGTAGGTGTGTGTTGGGCTGTTGTGGTTGAGCTGAGGCTAAAGGCCTTTCCTTATATATACAGTATATATAAAGAAAGAAAGAAGTTCATTTGAGTGACAGAATATCGTCCAATTTCTCTGCCTACTGTGTTTTTATTGGCTGATTTCAGTCAGTGGTGCTGCAGCGGGTTTGGAACGTAGTGATGAAGATAACGGAGCGTTTAGATATGAAACAGATGAGGATCCTGTTCTATGAAGAACCTTTAGAGGAGAGTTTAAGAGGAGATGATCAGATCCAGAGAGAACGACCCTTTGACTCCAGAGAGTTCAGACTGAGTTTGCGCTGCAGTAACAGCCTCTAGTCTTGTGGGAATGCTCTAGATGTTGGACCATTGCTATGAGGATTTGATTGAGTTAGTGAGGTCAGGTACTGATGTTGGACGGTCTCCTTTGGTGGACACGTCTCTCCGTCCTCGCGTCTTCTCCTGAACTCCTCCCACTACACAAAGGAAATTATGAATAATTAAAGATAAGAGATTCACACTGAGCCTTCACTCCAGTATCCCACAGTGCCGTGGGCTTTAGTCTTAGCTTTAGCCTAGTGGTGTCGGTCGGCCCACTGGGCAAGTGCAGGGAATATCAGAGCAGCTCATTTTACACCAGTGCTACCCAGCTCCCCCAGGACCCCCTGCATTTCTCACCTTGGGCCCCACTCATTGGAATCTAGCGTATGAGGCCTCCAGTTCAGCTCCTGAAGTCCTAACCAATGGGAGAGCAGCTCCGCTGGATCTGCTGAGAGACCACAAAGAGAACAATCCTGATTGGACAGTTATCTGTTGGCCGTTTCTAGAGTTTCACCCCTTTTGTTTCCAACCGAAGCTGAACAGCGAAACAGCTGCAGCACAGCCGTGATCTCTAGTCCTTCTCTGAAGACCAGAGGGTTCTCCGCTCATTTCCTGCTAATCCTACTGGGCCACTGAGGTGACATTAAATTCACAGAATTACATCATGCATACGCTTTAAAATGTGTCATTTTAGAATTTTCTGTTTCAGTTTCATTGAAAAAATGTTCAAAATTTTCAGGTTTTTTTTTATTCTTAAGCTTTTTTTATTTGAATAATAATTTTTAAAATGATTTTTTATATATTTTATTATATATTTAGTTTTCTGGCTTTACCCTCAGAAATGGACATATTTCATGCGTATTTTTGAAATGCATGCGATAAGCGGGCGAATGGGCTGGAGGAGGTGTTTATATGGACCACACGCTCTCTGATCATCCTCCAGTCATTAACAGCTGCAGTAATGAGGGGCTTCCTCCGTAAACGTTCTCATGGTCCAGAGCTGAACATGCGTGTGACCCTCAGTCGCTTTTCTAGTCAGACCTGTCTTTATAGAGACTCCGCGGCTCTGTGTGAAAGACCCCTCCTCTCTTTCCCTCTCGCCGTGCACCACGCTGAGTGTGAGACGGTGTGTAGGTGTGTGTTGGGCTGCGACTGTGGAGCCTTTTATTGATACGCGTGTTGTAGGAGTAACTCGCAAACCAAGCGTGGGGCGTTTACAGTCCGGCCAGCCTGGCGCTGGACGCCACGTACGACTTCCTAATGCTTGGACTGAACCTCTGCTGCTTTCCTCTGTTTTAGTATTAGAGAATCATTGTCCCTTTTCTCCGCCCCTGTGTTTTTATTGGATGATGTCAGTCAGTGGGAGGGGTCTGTGAAAGGTAAACTCCAGCCATTCTTCTCAAATGAAGGTGTTTATAGTGAGTCTGTGCTGCAGTAACCGCCTCTACTCTTCTGGGAAGGCTCTAGATGTTGGAACATTTGCTGTGAGGATTTGATTGCGCATTAGTGAGGTCAGACACTGATGTTGTGGATCACTCCACACCGGACGCTCTGAGTGCCAATTCATCCATTTCTCTGAGCGCCACAGTGCAGCACTCAGCATTTCACTATTCCTACATTAACCTTATTCATCTCCTCGTAGAGCCTCCACTTCATAGAACAGGATCCTCATCTGTTTCATACAGAGACATTGAGGGTTAAAGTAAAGCCTGAACGAGAGCGCAGACGAGTAGGAATGAGTATTCAGTGTGTTAATGAAGTAGAATTTAAACATTCAAAGAAAGTTTAACCTTCATTATAACAGCCGTGTGAAGCATGAAATGACTAAAAATCTCTGACTTCAGCTTCACATCACTGAAGAATTAGGGGGGGTGATAATAAATACCTGCCCCCCTCTTTGAAGGCGTATGACCCCTAAATGTAACTAAAGCCCAGCAGTGAGGAGCTGAACTTTCCCCTCCTCTGCTGTCCCTGCAGACGGGCAGGGTCGCCTACAGAGCGGCGCTGGTAGCTGTTAATGAAGTGATGCTCTTTTATTAGAGGGTCTCAATTCAGAGGAAGATCTCAACCACTGCCCTGTAGCTCAGGAACAAGGGGCAACACTCGAAAACAAGGGGTAGGGGTAAGAAGGAGAAATGGTACTGGGCCCAAGAGTCCAGCAAAACCAAATATACTGTGTGTGTGTGTGTGTGTGTGTGTGTGTGTGTGTGTGTGGTCTGCTTGGGTACTCTGTGGAATTGGTTTGTCAGGTAGTCGAGGGCACAGGTTAGGAAAACTGTCACTCAGCTGGGAGGGAGAGG
Source organism: Pygocentrus nattereri (assembly GCF_015220715.1). Classification (NCBI taxonomy): domain Eukaryota; kingdom Metazoa; phylum Chordata; class Actinopteri; order Characiformes; family Serrasalmidae; genus Pygocentrus; species Pygocentrus nattereri. The sequence continues at coordinate 741,793 of NC_051235.1, read as the reverse complement.
GAGAGAGAGAGAGGGAGGAATAGAGAGAGAGAGAGGAATATATATATATAGAGAGAGAGAGAGAGAGAGAGAGAGAGGAATAGAGAGAGAGAGAGAGAGGAATATATATATATAGAGAGAGAGAGACAGACAGAGAGAGAGAGAGAGAGAGAGGGAGGAAGGAATAGAGAGGAATAGAGAGAGAGAGAGAGAGAGACAGTCAGTGAGAGAGAGAGAGAGAGAGAGAGAGGGAGGAATAGAGAGGAATAGAGAGAGAGAGAGAGAGAGAGGGAGGAAGGAATAGAGAGGAATAGAGAGACAGAGAGAGAGAGAGAGACAGTCAGTGAGAGAGAGAGAGAGAGAGAGAGAGGGAGGAATAGAGAGAGAGAGATAGGGAGGAATAGAGAGAGAGAGAGACAGTCAGTGAGAGAGAGAGAGAGAGAGAGAGGGAGGAATAGAGAGAGAGAGAGATAGGGCGGAATAGAGAGAGAGAGAGAGAGAGACAGTCAGTGAGAGAGAGAGAGAGAGAGAGAGAGAGAGGGAGGAATAGAGAGAGAGAGAGAGAGGGAGGAATAGAGAGAGAGAGAGATAGGGCGGAATAGAGAGAGAGTGAGAGAGAGAGAGAGAGAGAGAGAGGGAGGAATAGAGAGAGAGAGAGAGACAGTCAGTGAGAGAGAGAGAGAGAGAGAGAGAGATAGGGAGGAATAGAGAGAGAGAGAGAGAGACAGTCAGTGAGAGTGTATGTGCATGTCTACAAAAGCTCCATGTTATTGGTAAACGTGAGCGCCCCCTGCAGAATCTCACTCCTCGGCTGATCACTATTGATCCTGCCTGTAAATAGCTGGTCATGGTTGCCACAGTAACCCCCTCCGCCTGCCCCTGCAATCAGATAAACGCACTCTCTCACCGAGCGAGCGCCGTCGAGGGAATTCTCACGCACATGGACTCATGCATATTTTTATGCGCTGTCAGGACGTGGGGTCACGTGACACACATGGGGAAGTCAAACGTTTTGTTGCACGTTCTGCACATTTTAATGCACGATTAGTGTTTGTGCGCTGGGCTTAGTTTTCTCGGGGATATAAAACTACAACGGCTGTACCTTTTATGTTCCATGCCGTTTTCGGTGAAGGTGCAGTGTGTAAGATTTAGTGGCGTCTAGCACCACCCAGCTTAATCCCCTCCCTCACACCTCCCTTTCCAAGCATGTAGTAGAGCCTACAGTTGCCGTCAGGTTCTCTGCCGTCGTCTGTCCTGATTTCCTTTGCTTCTTCCTGTTTTCTCTTCTCGGGCGGTGAGGATTCACCTCTTTTTCTTGATCTACACCACAAGTTTTTATCCTCCATGTGTCTAAATCTGGGTTCTCAAACTTCTCCCAGTCAGCAGCACCAGCAGCATCCACTGATTCTTCTTCTTTCCATGTCTTCCACCCGGAGCTCCGTCCATCCATCCATCCATCCTCTAAGCCGCTTCTCCGTCAGGGTCGCGGGGGGTGCCGGAGCCTATCCCAGCAGTCTTCAGGCCGAAGGCAGGATACCCCGGAGCTCCAGCGCCACCAAATTCTGATGCCGCTTCGGCACAAAAGCACGAAAGGCGCCCTCTAGAGGCAGTGTTTGGTTTGTCCGTTCTGGGCTACTGTAGAAATGAGCTGAAGAGGAGCTGCTACCTGTGTAGATATGAAGGGCTCATTCTAAGATAACAAAAAAACGACGATGCAATGTTGCAGGTGATGAGACACGTTTCTCACACACTGCACCTTTAAACCCAGCAAATCAAGAGCACTCGCCAGACGGGAGCGAGCTCTCCGTAGTTAGATGCTCACTGGGTACGTCGTTGTTGTGACTTAACGAAATGAGACGTTCAGATTCCAGTCGAAATGAAATATTAGAGTTGAAAGAGCAGCTCCAGTCGTTAACAGGTGGAGAACTTTCTGAAAGTTGAACCCTGAGGAGCTTTGAGGTTTAGTGACGCTTTTGTTGGTCCTCAGATTTTATCGTTGCTCCTGTTTCTCTGTGGCTCCTTCAGCAAACTCACACACACAGGGCAGAACGGAGAGCAGCGTTCCCCTGAGAGCAGTGAGAACCGAGTCGAGTCACTGTCCCGTGTTCCTCAGAGGCTGTATCTCCTCCTCCTCAGGTCGAAGGTCAGCAGTTTAACCTGCTCTGTTGGCATGGCGACCTCTGAAGAGCTCGACTGAGATTTGAGACACCAGCTCGCACACAAGATGGTTCCTCAGGGGTTCTTTAGTAAAGACCGTGGTCCTATATAGAACCATGAACACTCAGGGAAGCCTTTACACGCTTAAAAAGGTTCTTTGCATGGTGAAATGGTTCTTTAAATCGATGGAGAATGTGTTGTATATGGTTCTGTCTTCTGAAAAGGGTTCTATACAGTACCAGAAAGGTCTGTTCTGTTGTGCTTGATGTTGTAGTAATAGCAGAACCCTTTTTGGTGCTGTACAGAACCATGCACAATGCATTTCACCATGCAGAGAACCAATTTTGCATGCAAAAGGGTTCTTTGAGTGTGCATGGTTCTATTGTCTTTACTAAAGAACTTTTGAACCATGTTTTTTAAGCATGTTTATAGAACCATTTTCATGCTTAAAGGGTTCTTTGCATGGTGAAATGGTTCTTCAGAGTGAGCTGTATATGGTTCTATATAGCGTGGGTTCTTCTATTGTTACAATGTCAAGCTTGAACCATTTTGGTGCTATATAGAACCATATAGTCCAAGAACCTGAAGCACATGCAAATGTTTCAGTAGAGAGCTCATGGTCTGCCTTGACTAAAGAACACTTGAAGTACTGACAACGGTTTTAATAATGCAGTAGAACCTTTTCAAACATTCAGAGGGTTCCTATATGGTTCTATATGGTCCTGTTACCCTCACTGAGTAGTGACAGTACATGCTTCAGTTATCGACTAACATTGTGCAGGGTTCTAGACAGGCTGTCTAGAGCCCCATGCTTCTCTGTCAGACACACATGCGGCTAGCTGTCCGGCGGAGAGTCCCAGGGGCCGCTCCGGTTCCGGAGTTCTCAGCTCCGTGTTTAGTAACTGGGTCAGTCCTATAGACGTCCGCCCGGCCGCAGGAGGGAAACAGTTCTATCAGTAGAACGGAGCGTTCTTAATTACTGTTCTCGTGTTTAAAGAGAACTCAGACGAGTGCGGGTCCGATTTAATTAGCCGCTCGGCAGTTTGGGAAATCTCTGGCGCCGCTAATTAGCCTCGCCTGCTAAGGACTCCTCACGTTCCAGAGGACGACTGCGTCACTCTGCCGATTCTCCTCATTGGACACGTTCCTCATACATCCGGTTCTTTTTCAATCCATCACTTGTTTACCAGACGTTACGAGCTACGACGCTAATGTAGCCAACAAGCAGTGGAATTAGCATGAAGCTAACTGGATTTATCTTTAATGTACATTCCTCTCTCTCACTCTCTCTCACTCTCACTCTCTCTCACTCTCACTGTCTCTCTCTCTCTCTCTGTCTCTCTCTCACTCTCTCTCTCACTCTCTCTCTCACTCTCTCTTTCTCCCTGTCTCTCTCTTCCCTCTTCTCTTTCTTCTCTCGCTGTCATGAGAGACAGAGAGAGAACAGGGGGTTCAGAGGAAGATAAAGGTAAAGATGGAGGGATGGAGGCCTCGTCTTCCTCTTGCCTCAGTGTAGCTGTAAGCTGTGCCTCTCCTCCGTGAGCGATCCAGCAGTGAGTCACTGCACCTGCCAGAGACAGAAAGTGGGTTTTTGAGCAGATGAGTGGAAACTGTGGATATTTTTAGGCTGATTTATCCTGTTTTTCTTGTGTCGGTGTGCAGGTGACCACACCAGCACACGCCGCACGCCCCACGTCCTCCTCCCGTTATTAGCCCTCAGCTCCTCCAGGCCACACCTCTTCATCACTTCCACTAAACTGACCAACAACTGCAACGTTCCAGCAGGTTCTCTCAGGAAGGCGTGTTGACCCCATGGTATGAAAACTCCCCGGGGGAGTAGACAGGTCAGCAGTGAGCAGTGCTGAGTCCATCAGCATTTGGCCTCGCTTATCAGGCCCAGCCCTGCTGACATGTACGCTTACGCAGCTGCAGACCGCCTGTGTACTGTATATCTCCCAGAGCGCACTTGGCCATTGACATCCCATCAGCTTTAATCAGCACCGGCTCTGCTTGGCCAGACCTCAGGGCAGCGTGTGTAGTGCAGGCTTGCAATACAGTAGATTTGCATAGGAAGTGTTGAATACTGCTGGACTGTGTTGGACAATGATGGAAAGGTTTGGATGTTGGATGAGTGGACACAGTTGGACAATGGTAAACGGTTGGATGGTGTTGGAACTGTTTGATGGTGTTAGAAAGTGCTGTAATGTGTTTAAAGGTTTGGACAGTGCTGGACAAAGCTGAACCACATTGGACAGTATTGGAATCTTTTGGAAGGTTTGGACAGTGCTGGACAGTGTGGGACACTGTTACACTGTGTTGGACAATGGTGAATGATTTTGCACCATGTTACATATTCTGGGGCATCAATGTTGAACAGTCTTGGACAATAAGGGACAGTATTGAACAATACTGGAATGTTGAACAACTGGAATTTGTTGGAAGGTTTGGCCATTGCTGGACAATGCTGAACAGCTTTGGACATTGTTGGAATGTGTAAGAAAGTGTGGACAGCGTTCCCAGCCAGGGTTCAGCATTTTTGTGCAATGCTAGACAGTTTTGGACAATGTTGCATGTTGTTAGACAGTATCAGTTTTGAACAGTGTTGCTGGACAATGGATTAAGTTGGACTAGGTTGGAAGGTTTGGTCACTGTTGGACAATGTTAAGTAGTACTGGACAATGTTGAACAATGTTGGACTGTGTTGGAAGATTTGGTCTCTGTAGGACAATGTTCAGCAACATTGGGCAGTGTTGGATGGCTTGGTCACTGTTGGAAAATGTTCAGCAACATTGGGCAGTGTTGGATGGCTTGGTCACTGTTGGACAATGTTCAGCAACATTGGGCAGTGTTGGATGGCTTGGTCACTGTTGGACAATGTTCAGCAACATTGGGCAGTGTTGGATGGCTTGGTCACTGTTGGACAATGTTCAGCAACATTGGGCAGTGTTGGATGGCTTGGTCACTGTTGGACAATGTTTTGCAACATTGGGCAGTGTTGGATGGCTTGGTCACTGTTGGGCAGTGTTGGATGGCTTGGTCACTGTTGGACAATGTTGAATAATGCTGGACCGTGCTGGACTGGGTTGGAAGGTGTTGAAGCATACTAAAAAGTCTTGAACATTGTTTTGCTGGGTGGTGTTGGACAGTGTCCAACAATATTGGGAAAGGACACAAAAAAGATTCTGCATCTTTAAGTGTAATAAAAAAATTGAAACCTGTGAATTATTGAAGCCTCCTCCTGCCTGTGATTGGTTCTAAAAGCCTCCTCCTGCCTGTGATTGGTTCTAAAAGCCTCCTCCTGCCTGTGATTGGTTCTAAAAGCCTTCCCCTGCATTCAATTGGTTCTGCAGTTTGAGCTGTATATTAAATGTGTGAAAGCTGCTATGTAAATAAAGTTTATTATTATTTTAAAAGAAATGACAAACATGGAGCTGTGAGGTATCCTAGGATAGTGATATGATGCTGGATGACTCTCTGGCTGTGTTTGAGTTCTGTGAGCAGAACAGTACGTTGGTAAAGCGCATGTCGAATGGCTGCACGAAGTGCCTCCATCAAGCTAACCTACATTACTGAACCCACTTACAACTGCTGCAGCTCCCCACCATCTCCCCACCTCCCTCTCTCTGATATGCTGTGGTGTGATTTATGCCCAACCCTACTGAGAGAGAGAGAGAGAGAGAGAGACGCTGGGAAAAAGGATGGAGAAGAAGAGAATTTAGAGCTGGTTTTTCATTCAGCCTAATGAGAAACTGTAGAACAGACTCGGTTTATATCACAATACCTACATTTAGAGCTGGTTTTTCATTCAGCCTAATGAGAAACTGTAGAACAGACTCGGTTTATATCACAATACCTACATTTAGAGTCGGTTATTCATTCAGTCTAATGAGAAACTGTAGAACGGACTCGGTTTATATCACAATACCTACATTTAGAGTCGGTTATTCATTCAGTCTAACGAGAAACTGTAGAACAGACTCGGTTTATATCACAATACCTACATTTAGAGTCGGTTATTCATTCAGCCTAATGAGAAACTGTAGAACGGACTCGGTTTATATCACAATACCTACATTTAGAGTCGGTTATTCATTCAGCCTAATGAGAAACTGTAGAACAGACTCGGTTTATATCACAATACCTACATTTAGAGTCGGTTATTCATTCAGTCTAATGAGAAACTGTAGAACAGACTCGGTTTATGTCACAATACCTACATTTAGAGTCGGTTATTCATTCAGCCTAATGAGAAACTGTAGAACGGACTCGGTTTATATCACAATACCTACATTTAGAGCCGGTTATTCATTCAGTCTAATGAGAATCTGTAGAACAGACTCGGTTTATATCACAATACCTACATTTAGAGTCGGTTATTCATTCAGTCTAATGAGAAACTGTAGAACGGACTCGGTTTATATCACAATACCTACATTTAGAGACGGTTATTCATTCAGTCTAATGAGAAACTGTAGAACGGACTCGGTTTATATCACAATACCTACATTTAGAGTCGGTTATTCATTCAGCCTAATGAGAAACTGTAGAACGGACACGGTTTATATCACAATACCTACATTTAGAGTCGGTTATTCATTCAGCCTAATGAGAAACTGTAGAACGGACTCGGTTTATATCACAATACCTACATTTAGAGTCGGTTATTCATTCAGCCTAATGAGAAACTGTAGAACAGACTCGGTTTATATCACAATACCTACATTTAGAGTCAGTTATTCATTCAGTCTAATGAGAAACTGTAGAACAGACTCGGTTTATATCACAATACCTACATTTGTATCGGTTATTCATTCAGTCTAATGAGAAACTGTAGAACGGACTCGGTTTATATCACAATACCTACATTTAGAGTCGGTTATTCATTCAGTCTAATGAGAAACTGTAGAACGGACTCGGTTTATATCACAATACCTACATTTAGAGCCGGTTATTCATTCAGTCTAATGAGAAACTGTAGAACGGACTCGGTTTATATCACAATACCTACATTTAGAGTCGGTTATTCATTCAGTCTAATGAGAAACTGTAGAACAATATATCACAATACCTACATTTGTATCGGTTATTCATTCAGTCTAATGAGAAACTGTAGAATGGACTCGGTTTATATCACAATACCTACATTTAGAGTCGGTTATTCATTCAGTCTAATGAGAAACTGTAGAACGGACTCGGTTTATATCACAATACCTACATTTAGAGCCGGTTATTCATTCAGTCTAATGAGAAACTGTAGAACGGACTCGGTTTATATCACAATACCTACATTTAGAGTCGGTTATTCATTCAGTCTAATGAGAAACTGTAGAACGGACTCGGTTTATATCACAATACCTACATTTAGAGTCGGTTATTCATTCAGCCTAATGAGAAACTGTAGAACGGACTCGGTTTATATCACAATACCTACATTTAGAGCCGGTTATTCATTCAGTCTAATGAGAAACTGTAGAACAGACTCGGTTTATATCACAATACCTACATTTAGAGTCGGTTATTCATTCAGTCTAATGAGAAACTGTAGAACAGACTCGGTTTATATCACAATTCCTACATTTAGAGTCGGTTATTCATTCAGTCTAATGAGAAACTGTAGAACAGACTCGGTTTATATCACAATACCTACATTTAGAGTCGGTTATTCATTCAGCCTAATGAGAAACTGTAGAACAGACTCGGTTTATATCACAATACCTATATTTAGAGCCGGTTATTCATTCAGCCTAACGAGAAACTGTAGAACAGACTCGGTTTATATCACAATACCTACATTTAGAGTCGGTTATTCATTCAGCCTAACGAGAAACTGTAGAACAGACTCGGTTTATATCACAATACCTACATTTAGAGTCGGTTATTCATTCAGCCTAACGAGAAACTGTAGAACGGACTCGGTTTATATCACAATACCTACATTTAGAGTCGGTTATTCATTCAGTCTAACGAGAAACTGTAGAACGGACTCGGTTTATATCACAATACCAACATTTAGAGCCGGTTATTCATTCAGTCTAACGAGAAACTGTAGAACGGACTCGGTTTATATCACAATACCTACATTTAGAGTCGGTTATTCATTCAGTCTAACGAGAAACTGTAGAACGGACTCGGTTTATATCACAATACCTACATTTAGAGTCGGTTTTTCATTCAGCCTAACGAAAAACTGTAGAACGGACTCGGTTTATATCACAATACCTACATTTAGAGTCGGTTTTTCATTCAGCCTAACGAGAAACTGTAGAACGGACTCGGTTTATATCACAATACCTACATTTAGAGTCGGTTATTCCTTCAGCCTAACGAGAAACTGTAGAACGGACTCGGTTTATATCACAATACCTACATTTAGAGTCGGTTATTCCTTCAGCCTAATGAGAAACTGTAGAACGGACTCGGTTTATATCACAATACCTACATTAAGAGTCGGTTATTCATTCAGTCTAATGAGAAACTGTAGAACGGACTCGGTTTATATCACAATACCTACATTTAGAGTCGGTTATTCATTCAGTCTAATGAGAAACTGTAGAACGGACTCGGTTTATATCACAATACCTACATTTAGAGTCGGTTATTTATTCAGTCTAATGAGAAACTGTAGAACGTACTCGGTTTATATCACAATACCTACATTTAGAGTCGGTTATTCATTCAGACTAATGAGATGCTAATATAGTAGCGTATCCTTTCTCAGCTCATATCTTTCAGACTGAATCAGCCAGGCTGTGGTGGCTGGGATGGCTGGGATGGCTGGGATGGCTGGGATGGCTGTGGTGGCTGGGATGGCTGTGGTGGCTGGGATGGCTGCGGTGGCTGTGGTGGCTGTTGTGGCTGCGATGGCTGCGGTGGCTGGGATGGCTGCGATGGCTGGGGTGGTTGGGATGGCTGGGGTGGCTGGGATGGCTGGGATGGCTGCGATCGCTGGGGTGGTTGGGATGGCTGTGGTGGCTGGGATGGCTGCGATGGCTGGGATGGCTGCGATGGCTGGGGTGGCTGCGATGGCTGGGGTGGCTGGGGTGGCTGCGATGGTTGGGGTGGCTGGGATGGCTGCGATGGCTGGGATGGCTGCGGTGGCTGTGGTGGCTGGAATGGCTGGGATGGCTGTGGTGGCTGCGGTGGCTGGGATGGCTGGGGTGGCTGGGATAGTTGCGGTGGCTGGGGTGGCTGGGATGGCTGGGCTGGCTGTGGTGGCTGCGATGGCTGGGATGGCTGCGGTGGCTGTGGTGGCTGGAATGGCTGGGATGGCTGCGGTGGCTGTGGTGGCTGCGGTGGCTGGGGTGGCTGGGATGGCTGGGGTGGCTGGGATAGTTGCGGTGGCTGGGGTGGCTGGGATGGCTGGGCTGGCTGTGGTGGCTGCGGTGGCTGGGATAGTTGCGGTGGCTGGGGTGGCTGGGATGGCTGTGGTGGCTGCGCTGGCTGCGGTGGCTGGGGTGGCTGGGATGGCTGGGATAGTTGCGGTGGCTGGGATGCCTGGGCTGGCTGTGGTGGCTGTGGTGGCTGGGGTGGCTGGGATGGCTGGGATGGCTGGGCTGGCTGTGGTGGCTGCGGTGGCTGGGATGGCTGGGCTGGCTGTGGTGGCTGTGGTGGCTGGGATGGCTGTGGTGGCTGTGGTAGCTGGGATGGCTGGGCTGGCTGTGATGAGCGATGCTGAAGCTTTACTTCGTTTGTTTTGTTCGTGTTTGGTGTAAAGATTAGCTGCCCGTGTTTCGGCTCTACCTCGTTCTACAGTCTATAGCAGTGCTCTGGCGTGCTGAGGCCTCAAGGCTGCGTTCAGACTGCAGGCTAATCAGATTTGTTTCTCAAATCAGATTTTATGAATCAACTGTCCGCTCTGTTATCTGCAAGTGGTCAGATTTGTCTGTCCAGACATCATCAGTCTATCTGCACGGGTTGCCGTGGTAACGACGTAGGCATCAGTATGTAGCTATGCTGGTGATGCGGATTTCAAACACGGATGCAGGAGCGATGGAGGAGCATCATCTCCCCTCCAAACTCCTCAGAACTGTCTTCATCATCATGAATCTCTGGAGCTCTTCTGGAATATCTGGATATGCCAAAAATCAGATTCCGTGTGTTTTTAGTGTCCACACTGTCAATAATTCATCTGGATATGCCAAAAATCAGATTCCGTGTGTTCTTAGTGTCCACACTGTCAATAATTCATCTGGATATGCCAAAAATCAGATTCCATGTGTTTTTAGTGTCCACACTGTCAATAATTCATCTGGATATGCCAAAAATCAGATTCCGTGTGTTTTTAGTGTCCACACTGTCAATAATTCATCTGGATATGCCAAAAATCAGATTCCGTGTGTTTTTAGTGTCCACACTGTCAATAATTCATCTGGATATGCCAAAAATCAGATTCCGTGTGTTTTTAGTGTCCACACTGTCAATAATTCATCTGGATATGCCAAAAATCAGATTCCGTGTGTTTTTAGTGTCCACACTGTCAATAATTCATCTGGATATGCCAAAAGTCAGATTCCGAGTTTTTTTAGTGTCCACACTGTCAATAATTCATCTGGATATGCCAAAAATCAGATTCCGTGTGTTTTTAGTGTCCACACTGTCAATAATTCATCTGGATATGCCAAAAATCTGATTCCGTGTGTTTTTAGTGTCCACACTGTCAATAATTCATCTGGATATGCCAAAAATCAGATTCCGTGTGTTCTTAGTGTCCACACTGTCAATAATTCATCTGGATATGCCAAAAATCAGATTCCGTGTGTTCTTAGTGTCCACACTGTCAATAATTCATCTGGATATGCCAAAAATCAGATTCCGTGTGTTTTTAGTGTCCACACTGTCAATAATTCATCTGGATATGCCAAAAATCAGATTCCGTGTGTTTTTAGTGTCCACACTGTCAATAATTCATCTGGATATGCCAAAAATCAGATTCCGTGTGTTTTTAGTGTCCACACTGTCAATAATTCATCTGGATATGCCAAAAATCAGATTCCATGTGTTTTTAGTGTCCACACTGTCAATAATTCATCTGGATATGCCAAAAATCAGATTCCATGTGTTTTTAGTGTCCACACTGTCAATAATTCATCTGGATATGCCAAAAATCAGATTCCGTGTGTTATTAGTGTCCACAATGTCAATAATTCATCTGGATATGCCAAAAATCAGATTCCATGTGTTTTTAGTGTCCACACTGTCAATAATTCATCTGGATATGCCAAAAATCAGATTCCATGTGTTTTTAGTGTCCACACTGTCAATAATTCATCTGGATATGCCAAAAATCAGATTCCATGGGTTTTTAGTGTCCACACTGTCAATAATTCATCTGGATATGCCAAAAATCAGATTCCGTGTGTTATTAGTGTCCACAATGTCAATAATTCATCTGGATATGCCAAAAATCAGATTCCATGTGTTTTTAGTGTCCACACTGTCAATCTGATTTTTGGCATATCCAGATGAATTATTGACAGTGTGGACACTAAAAAAAATCAGATTCCGTGTGTTTTTAGTGTCCACACTGTCAATTATTCACCTGAATTATTTTTGTAATATTAATATATTTGGTGAAAACATTTTGTTTCCCTGTTGCTGTTGGTTTAGTGATTAAATGATCGTTTGAGGCCATTGATTTGTTGCCTGAGGAATGGATTTGGTATTGATAATGAGGTATCAGAGCTGGATCAATGTTGGGTGAGTGCTGTGATCTGATTGGCTGGGTAATTAGACAGAGTGGGCGTGGCCTGTGAATGTATAATGTGATGACAGCCAGGAAGAAAACTTCTAATAAGACGTTGTCACTGGATTGCATCAGTAATATACAGCAGCTTGCAGCTAGAGAGAGAGATATGGAGGGAGAGAGGGAGGGAGAGAGGGAGGGAGAGAGGGAGGGAGAGAGATATATGGAGGGAGGGAAGGAGAGAGAGAGAGATGGAGAGATATGGAGGGAGGGAGAGGGGGAGAGTGAGAGAGAGATATGGAGGGAGGGAGAGAGGGGGAGAGCGAGAGAGAGAGATGGAGAGATATGGAGGGAGGGAGAGAGGGGGAGAGCGAGAGAGAGAGATGGAGAGATATGGAGGGAGGGAGAGAGGGGGAGAGCGAGAGAGAGAAGTATGGAGAGATATGGAGGGTGGGAAAGAGAGATATGGAGGGAGAGAGGGAGGGAGAGAGAGAGAGAGAGATATATGGAGGGAGGGAAGGAGAGAGAGAGAGAGATGGAGGGAGGGAGAGGGGGAGAGTGAGAGAGAGATATGGAGGGAGGGAGAGAGGGGGAGAGCGAGAGAGAGAGATGGAGAGATATGGAGGGAGGGAGAGAGGGGGAGAGCGAGAGAGAGAGATGGAGAGATATGGAGGGAGGGAGAGAGGGGGAGAGCGAGAGAGAGAAGTATGGAGAGATATGGAGGGTGGGAAAGAGAGATATGGAGGGAGAGAGGGAGGGAGAGAGAGAGAGAGATATATGGAGGGAGGGAAGGAGAGAGAGAGAGAGATGGAGGGAGGGAGAGGGGGAGAGTGAGAGAGAGATATGGAGGGAGGGAGAGAGGGGGAGAGCGAGAGAGAGAGATGGAGAGATATGGAGGGAGGGAGAGAGGGGGAGAGCGAGAGAGAGAAGTATGGAGAGATATGGAGGGTGGGAAAGAGAGATATGGAGGGAGAGAGGGAGGGAAAGAGAGATATGGAGGGAGAGAGGGAGGGAGAGAGAGAGAGAGAGAGAGAGATATGGAGGGAGGGAAGGAGAGAGAGAGAGATGGAGAGAGAGAGAAGGACAGGGGCAGAGGGAGAGAGAGATATGGAGAGAGAGAGAAGGACAGGGGGAGAGGGAGAGAGAGATATGGAGAGAGGGAAGGAGAGAGAGAGATATGGAGAGAGAGAGAAGGACAGGGGCAGAGGGAGAGAGAGATATGGAGAGAGAGAGAAGGACAGGGGGAGAGGGAGAGAGAGATATGGAGAGAGAGAGAAGGACAGGGGCAGAGGGAGAGAGAGATATGGAGAGAGAGAGATGGACAGGGGGAGAGGGAGAGAGAGAGATATTGAGAGAGAGAGAAGGACAGGGGAGAGGGAGAGAGAGAGATATGGAGAGAGAGAGAAGGACAGGGGCAGAGGGAGAGAGAGATATGGAGAGAGAGAGAAGGACAGGGGCAGAGGGAGAGAGAGATATGGAGAGAGAGAGATGGACAGGGGGAGAGGGGGAGAGAGAGAGAAGGACAGGGGAGAGGGAGAGAGAGATATGGAGAGAGAGAGAAGGACAGGGGGAGAGGGAGAGAGAGAGAAGGACAGGGGAGAGGGAGAGAGAGATATGGAGAGAGAGAGAGAAGGACAGGGGGAGAGGGAGAGAGAGAGAAGGACAGGGGGAGAGAGAGAGAGAAGAGAGAGGGAGACAGATGGAGAGAGAGAGATATGGAGAGAGAGAGATGGACAGGGGGAGTGGGAGAGAGAGAGATGGACAGGGGGAGTGGGAGAGAGAGAGATGGAGAGATATGGAGAGAGAGAGAAGGACAGGGGCAGAGGGAGAGAGAGAGATACGGAGAGAGAGAGAAGGACAGGGGAGAGGGAGAGAGAGATATGGAGAGAGAGAGAAGGACAGGGGGAGAGGGAGAGAGAGGGAGACAGATGGAGAGAGAGAGATATGGAGAGAGAGAGATGGACAGGGGGAGTGGGAGAGAGAGAGATGGAGAGAGAGAGAAGGACAGGGGCAGAGTGAGAGAGAGATGTGGAGAGAGAGAGAAGGACAGGGGGAGAGGGAGAGAGAGGGAGACAGATGGAGAGAGAGAGATATGGAGAGAGAGAGATGGACAGGGGGAGTGGGAGAGAGAGAGATGGAGAGAGAGAGAAGGACAGGGGGAGAGGGAGAGAGAGATATGGAGAGAGAGAGAAGGACAGGGGGAGAGGGGGAGAGAGAGAGAGAAGAGAGAGGGAGACAGATGGAGAGAGAGATATGGAGAGAGAGAGATGGACAGGGGGAGTGGGAGAGAGAGAGATGGAGAGATATGGAGGGAGGGAGAGAGGGAGAGAGAGATATGGAGAGAGGGAGAGAGAGAGATGGAGAGATATGGAGAGAGGGAGAGAGAGATATGGAGAGAGGGAGAGAGAGAGATGGAGAGATATGGAGGGAGGGAGAGAGAGATGGACAGGGGGAGAGATGGAGAGGGGGGTGGTGAGACAGATGGAGAGCGAGGGATAAAGAGAAGTAAAGAGATGGACAAACAGTGGCAGATGGAGAGAGATTTTTTGACTGAAGAGTAAAGAGTTTGGAGATGAAAACAGGCAGAAAATAAAGGGATGGAATGATGGACAGAGTGAAGAGAGCAGAGTGTATGAAGTGAGATGAGTAAACAAAACTGCAAAGAGCGCCGAGCTGGAGTGTTTAGCAAAAGGGGGGAAGAGAGAGAGTGAGAGAGAGAGAGGGATAGAGAAAAATAAGGGAGACAGAAATAGAGACAGAAAAGTAATAAAGAGAAAGAAAAGAAAAGAAAAGCAGGAGAGAGAGGAGAGAGAGTTAGAGAGAAAAGGAGAGTGAGGTGAATTAAAGGGAGAAGAAGGAGCAGAGAGAGAGTAGCGAGGGCAAAGAGAAGAGGGAGTGGAAGAAAGGGTGAGTGAGATTGGGAAAGAGAAGAGAGAGAGAGAGAGAGCGTGAGAGGAGGGTGGAGGAGAGAAGCCTTTTATCAGTCACAAATCTATTTTTAGTGCTGAGCAGGAGGAAGGCTCTACGGCATCATTACTCACACACACACACACACACACACACTCACACACACACACACACACTCACATACATCGCTCATCTTGTTCGAGTGTGTGAGATCAGCTCTCTTCCCTAAAGCAGGCCATCAACTCAAAGCTCCACTGCAGCATCAGCCAACACAACTACAACTCCCATGATGCCTTCATCAGCCAAACAGAGCTATGCACACTGTGCACTCATTCAGCTGTACTGGGGGTTGTAGTTCACAGCGACTGCTGAACACGGAATTCATTATTTGGATTTAGAAGAGATGTTTATATTGGGTAGATTTACCCACACACACACTTCTCTTCTCCTCTCTTCTCCTCTCCTCTCTTCAATTCAGTTCTTTTTCCCTCTTCTGTTCTCCTCTCTTCTCTTCCCTTCCCTTCTCTTCTTTTCTTCTCTTCTTTTCTCTTCTTTTCTCTTCTCATCTCTTCTTTTCATTTCTCTTATCCCTCCTATCCTATCATCTCTTCTCTCCTTCTTTTCTCTTCTTTCCTCTCCTCTTCTCACCTCTTCTCTCTTTTCTCCTCTTCTGTCCTCTTCTCTTCTGTCTTCCTAAATTGATGGGTGAATTATTAAGAGTCCATTATGAGCTGCAGGCTACTCCGCACTCTAACCGCCTTCCAGTAAAGTATCATCACAGAGAGAGAGACGGAGAGAGACAGACAAAGAGAGAGAGACAGATGGAGAGGGAGAGAAGGAGAGAGAGAACCCTTGGTCAGCATTCCTGCTACTGAGAGCTGATTGGTTAGTGTTACTGCTACTGAGAGCTGATTGGTTAGAGTTACTGCTACTGAGAGCTGATTGGTTAGTGTTACTGCTACTGAGAACTGATTGGTTAGAGTTACTGCTACTGAGAGCTGATTGGTTAGCGTTACTGCTACTGAGAGCTGATTGGTTAGAGTTACTGCTACTGAGAACTGATTGGTTAGCGTTACTGCTACTGAGAGCTGATTGGTTAGAGTTACTGCTACTGAGAACTGATTGGTTAGCGTTTCTGCTACTGAGAGCTGATTGGTTAGCGTTACTGCTACTGAGAGCTGATTGGTTAGAGTTACTGCTACTGAGAGCTGATTGGTTAGCGTTACTGCTACTGAGAGCTGATTGGTTAGCGTTACTGCTACTGAGAGCTGATTGGTTAGTGTTACTGCTACTGAGAGCTGATTGGTTAGAGTTATTGCTACTGAGAGCTGATTGGTTAGTGTTACTGCTACTGAGAGCTGATTGGTTAGAGTTACTGCTACTGAGAGCTGATTGGTTAGTGTTACTGCTACTGAGAGCTGATTGGTTAGAGTTACTGCTACTGAGAGCTGATTGGTTAGTGTTACTGCTACTGAGAGCTGATTGGTTAGAGTTACTGCTACTGAGAGCTGATTGGTTAGAGTTACTGCTACTGAGAGCTGATTGGTCAGTGTTACTGCTACTGAGAGCTGATTGGTTAGTGTTACTGCTACTGAGAGCTGATTGGTCAGTGTTACTGCTACTGAGAGCTGATTGGTCAGTGTTACTGCTACTGAGAGCTGATTGGTTAGAGTTACTGCTACTGAGAGCTGATTGGTTAGAGTTACAGCTACTGAGAGCTGATTGGTTAGAGTTACTGCTACTGAGAGCTGATTGGTTAGAGTTACTGCTACTGAGAGCTGATTGGTTAGAGTTACTGCTACTCAGAGCTGATTGGTCAGTGTTACTGCTACTGAGAGCTGATTGGTTAGAGTTACTGCTACTGAGAGCTGATTGGTTAGAGTTACTGCTACTGAGAGCTGATTGGTTAGTGTTACTGCTACTGAGAGCTGATTGGTTAGTGTTACTGCTACTGAGAGCTGATTGGTTAGAGTTACTGCTACTGAGAGCTGATTGGTTAGAGTTACTGCTACTGAGAGCTGATTGGTTAGAGTTACTGCTACTGAGAGCTGATTGGTTAGAGTTACTGCTACTGAGAGCTGATTGGTTAGTGTTACTGCTACTGAGAGCTGATTGGTTAGAGTTACTGTGTACTTATGATTGTGGAGGTCTAATTTATATCTGTATAGAGAATAGCAATGCCAGAGATGTTCACTAGTATTTCACCAGTGTTTGGGTCCTTCTGTAGTGCTGAATAGTTTTGCATATTGTTCACTAGTGTTTAAAATGTTTATTACTATCTACAACCCCAGTTCCAGTGAAGTTGGGATGTTGTGTAAAACATGAATAAAAACAGAAGACGATGATTTGCAAATCCTTTTCAACTGAATCCACTACAAAGACGAGATATTTAATGTTCAAACAGATAAACTTTATTGTTTTTTTCAAATATTCACTCATTTTGAATTTGATGCCTGCAACACGTTCCAGAGAAGTTGGGACAGGGGCGTGTTTCCCACTGAGTTACATCACCTTTCCTTTAACACTCAATAAGCGTTTGGGAACTGAGGACACTGATTGTTGAAGCTTTGTAGGTGGAATTCTTTCCCATTCCTGCTTGATGTCCAGCTTCAGCTGCTCAGCAGTCCGGGGGTCTCCGCTGTCGTATTTTGAGTTTCATAATGCGCCACACATTTTCAGTGTGAGACCTGTTCACCTGTAGAATGTTCCAAACAGGTGTTTTTGAGCATTCCTCAGCTTTCCCAGTCTTTTGTTGCCCCGTCCCAACTTCTCTGGAACGTGCTGCAGGCATCAAATTCAAAATGAGTGAATATTTACAAAAACAGTAAAGTTTATCCGTTTGAACATTAAATATCTCGTCTTTGTAGTGGATTCAGTTGAAAAGGATTTGCAGATCATCGTTTTCTGTTTTTATTTATGTTTTACACAACGTCCCAACTTCACTGGAGTTGGGGTTGTAATAATATTACTGAGTCTAGGCCGAAAACTGTCTTTCTTTGTTAACAGACTCCTCCGTCCTCCTGTCTCAGCGTGCCCCCATTCAGCTGAGCAATGTCAGGCTTTCTACATTCCTTTGAAAAGGAAATGAATCGGATCTACAGCCTCTTTCCTTCCTCTTCTCAGTCACTCGCCTTCACCGAATCTCCTCTGAACACAAAGCTGACCTGTTTCACACCTGTTGACTCCTTTTCTGTCTCTGAGCTCATCACTAAGTCTAATGCTATCCCCTGTCAGCTTGACCCTGCCCCACCCCTCTACTCAAGACCTGTTTATCCTGCCCCCACCCCTCTACTCAAGACCTGTTCATCCTGCCCCCACCCCTCTACTCAAGACCTGTTCATCCTGCCCCCACCCGTCTACTCAAGACCTGTTCATCCTGCCCCCACCCCTCTACTCAAGGCCTGTTCACCCTGCCCCCACCCCTCTACTCAAGGCCTGTTCATCCTGCCCCCACCCCTCTACTCAAGACCTGTTCATCCTGCCCCCACCCCTCTACTCAAGACCTGTTTATCCTGCCCCCACCCCTCTACTCAAGACCTGTTTATCCTGCCCCCACCCCTCTACTCAAGACCTGTTTATCCTGCCCCCACCCCTCTACTCAAGGCCTGTTCATCCTGCCCCTACCCCTCTACTCAAGACCTGTTTATCCTGCCCCCACCCCTCTACTCAAGGCCTGTTCATCCTGCCCCCACCCCTCTACTCAAGGCCTGTTCATCCTGCCCCCACCCCTCTACTCAAGGCCTGTTCATCCTGCCCCCACCCCTCTACTCAAGGCCTGTTCATCCTGCCCCCACCCCTCTACTCAAGACCTGTTCATCCTGCCCCCACCCCTCTACTCAAGGCCTGTTCATCCTGCCCCCACCCCTCTACTCGAGGCCTGTTCATCCTGCCCCCACCCCTCTACTCAAGGCCTGTTCATCCTGCCCCCACCCCTCTACTCGAGGCCTGTTCATCCTGCCCCACCCCTCTACTCGAGGCCTGTTCATCCTGCCCCCACCCCTCTACTCGAGGCCTGTTCATCCTGCCCCCACCCCTCTACTCGAGGCCTGTTCATCCTGCCCCCACCCCTCTACTCGAGGCCTGTTCATCCTGCCCCCACCCCTCTACTCGAGGCCTGTTCATCCTGCCCCCACCCCTCTACTCGAGGCCTGTTCATCCTGCCCCACCCCTCTACTCGAGGCCTGTTCATCCTGCCCCCACCCCTCTACTCGAGGCCTGTTCATCCTGCCCCCACCCCTCTACTCGAGGCCTGTTCATCCTGCCCCCACCCCTCTACTCGAGGTCTGTTCATCCTGCCCCCACCCCTCTACTCAAGACCTGTTCATCCTGCCCCCACCCCTCTACTCAAGACCTGTTCATCCTGCCCCCACCCCTCTACTCAAGGCCTGTTCATCCTGCCCCCACCCCTCTACTCAAGGCCTGTTCATCCTGCCCCCACCCCTCTACTCAAGGCCTGTTCATCCTGCCCCCATCCCTCTACTCAAGGCCTGTTCATCCTGCCCCCACCCCTCTACTCAAGGCCTGTTCATCTGTAATCAACACCCCAGTTACTACAGTGATAAATTCATGTCTCTCTTCTGGTTCTGTTCCTACTGCCCTTAAAACTGCTGCAGTTACTCCGATACTTAAGAAGCCTGAATTGGACCCGACTTCTCTTTCTAATTACAGACCCGTCTCACACCTTCCATTTTTAGCTAAAGTAATGGAAAGAGTGGTCGCTTCCCAACTCCAGACGTTTCTGAGTGATAGTGCCGTCTATGAGCCATTCCAGTCTGGTTTCCGTCCTCACCACAGCACTACGCCCGCTGCCGGTCCCGTCCCGTATTCACTACTGTAACTCCCTCTTTGTTGGTCTCCCTGTAAAGTCTGTACTAAAGCTACAGGACATTCAGAGCTCTGCAGCTGGAGTTCTCACCCACTCAGCGTTCAGCTCCATCACCGTGTCCTCTCTCAGCTACGCCCGCTGCCGGTCCCGTCCCGTATTCACTAATGTCTGAGTACTTTACTGGTGTCTATGATAAGCAGTGGGATGTTCACGAGTGTTTGATATGTTTACTGGTTTTGGGATTGTTATGGTGATTGTGATAGTCACTAGTGTTGGGGATGCTCACTATTTGTTTTTTGAGACTGTGACTAGTGTTGGGGATGTTCACTAGGCTTTGAGGCGGTTAGGATAGTCCCATGTGTTGAGGATGGTCACTAACACTGAGTTTGCATACTAAGCGCTGTGAGAGGGAGAACATGCGTGAAGTGAGAGGCATGTAGGTCAGTGAAATATACAGAAAACAGAGTATAGTGAAAGAGTTGTGATGATGAAATAAACTTGTTTTTGTTTTAGTCTGTTTAATTGTTGTTAACTAGTGCATAATTAAAAAACAGACACGCCGGCCCGGGTCACTAGTCTGGGATGGTCAGTAGCTCATGCTGGGTCCTACAGGTTCTCCCTCATGGTCCAGACTCCTCAGTGACTCATCTCACATCTAAACCTACAGCGCTTTTGTGTGTGTGTGTGTCTGTGTGTGTCTGTGTGTCTCTGTGTAAGTGTGTGTGTGTGTGAGAGTGTGTGTCTCTGTGTGTGTGTGTGAGAGTGTGTGTCTCTGTGTGTGTGTGTGTGAGTGTGTGTCTGTGTGAGTGTGTGTGTGTGTGTGTGTGTGTGTGTGTGTGTGTGTGAGAGTGTGTGTGTGTGTGTGTGTGTGTGAGAGTGTGTGTGTGTGTGTGTGTGTGTCTCTGTGTGTGTGTGTGTGTGAGAGTGTGTGTCTGTGTGTGTGTGTGTGTCTCTGTGTGTGTGTGTGTGTGTGTGAGAGTGTGTGTCTGTGTGTGTGTGTCTCTGTGTGTGTGTGAGTGTGTGTCTCTGTGTGAGTGTGTGTCTGTGTGTGTGTCTCTGTGTGTGTGTGTGTGAGAGTGTGTGTCTCTGTGTGTGTGTGTGTGTCTCTGTGTGTGTGTGTGAGAGTGTGTGTCTGTGTGTGTGTGTGTGTCTCTGTGTGTGTGTGTGTGTGTGTGTGTGAGAGTGTGTGTCTGTGTGTGTGTGTCTCTGTGTGTGTGTGAGTGTGTGTCTCTGTGTGAGTGTGTGTCTGTGTGTGTGTCTCTGTGTGTGTGTGAGAGTGTGTGTCTCTGTGTGTGTGTGTGTGTCTCTGTGTGTGTGTGTGTGTGAGAGTGTGTGTCTCTGTGTGTGTGTGTGTGTCTCTGTGTGTGTGTGTGAGAGTGTGTGTCTGTGTGTGTGTGTGTGTCTCTGTGTGTGTGTGTGTGTGTGTGAGAGTGTGTGTCTGTGTGTGTGTGTCTCTGTGTGTGTGTGAGTGTGTGTCTCTGTGTGAGTGTGTGTCTGTGTGTGTGTCTCTGTGTGTGTGTGTGTGTGAGAGTGTGTGTCTCTGTGTGTGTGTGTGTGTCTCTGTGTGTGTCTGTGTGTGTGTGTGTGTCTCTGTGTGTGTGTGTGTGTGTGTGAGAGTGTGTGTCTGTGTGTGTGTGTCTCTGTGTGTGTGTGAGTGTGTGTCTCTGTGTGAGTGTGTGTCTGTGTGTGTGTCTCTGTGTGTGTGTGTGTGTGAGAGTGTGTGTCTCTGTGTGTGTGTGTGTGTCTCTGTGTGTGTGTGTGTGTGAGAGTGTGTGTCTCTGTGTGTGTGTGTGTGTCTCTGTGTGTGTGTGTGAGAGTGTGTGTCTGTGTGTGTGTGTGTGTCTCTGTGTGTGTGTGTGTGTGTGAGAGTGTGTGTCTGTGTGTGTGTGTCTCTGTGTGTGTGTGAGTGTGTCTCTGTGTGAGTGTGTGTCTGTGTGTGTGTCTCTGTGTGTGTGTGTGTGTGAGAGTGTGTGTCTCTGTGTGTGTGTGTGTGTCTCTGTGTGTGTGTGTGAGAGTGTGTGTCTGTGTGTGTGTGTGTGTCTCTGTGTGTGTGTGTGAGAGTGTGTGTCTGTGTGTGTGTGTGTCTCTGTGTGTGTGTGTGTGTGTGTGTGTGTGTGTGTGTGTGTGTGTGTGTGTGTGTGTGTGTGTGAGAGTGTGTGTGCTCTGTGTGTGTGTGTGAGTGTAAGCACTGCAGCTTCCTGTGTGAAACCGGCTGGATGGCAGCAACACTGACAGGACAGCACGAGTGTGTCATGGCACATCAGCTGATGTGTGTGTGTGTGTGTGTGTGTGCGTGTGTGTGACCTCTGGTAAACATGCCTGGTCTAACAGGATAACGAGCGCTCCATTATAGCGGCTGGATCTGTCTACAACCATCAGCTCAACACAGCCCTGCAGGCCTGTGTGTGTGTTTGTACTCGGTGCTGCAGCCACACATCACTTACACACCAACACACACTTGTTTTCATGCTGCAAGTGCAACAGCAGAATGATGTAATATTGTCGGTGTTATATTGTCGACGTGCTGATGTCACTATGGTTTTATTTTAGTGCAGTAGGCCGGCTTCCTGCACTACCGCTGTCACTTTTTATTCAGTTTTCACAGATTATTTAGATGATGAAAGTGATTGGATGAGAGTGAGGTGGTGGATGTGACTGGATGAGTGAGGTGGTGAATGTGACTGGATGAGAGTGAGGTGGTGGATGTGACTGGATGAGTGAGGTGGTGGATGTGACTGGATGAGAGTGAGGTGGTGGATGTGACTGGATGAGTGAGGTGGTGAATGTGACTGGATGAGAGTGAGGTGGTGGATGTGACTGGATGAGTGAGGTGGTGGATGTGACTGGATGAGAGTGAGGTGGTGGATGTGACTGGATGAGTGAGGTGGTGAATGTGACTGGATGAGAGTGAGGTGGTGGATGTGACTGGATGAGTGAGGTGGTGGATGTGACTGGATGAGAGTGAGGTGGTGGATGTGACTGGATGAGTGAGGTGGTGGATGTGACTGGATGAGAGTGAGGTGGTGGATGTGACTGGATGAGTGAGGTGGTGGATGTGACTGGATGAGAGTGAGGTGGTGGATGTGACTGGATGAGTGAGGTGGTGGATGTGACTGGATGAGAGTGAGGTGGTGGATGTGACTGGATGAGAGTGAGGTGGTGAATATGACTGGATGAGAGTGAGGTGGTGAATATGCCTGGATGAGAGTGAGGTGGTGAATGTGACTGGATGAGAGTGAGGTGGTTGATGTGACTGGATGAGAGTGAGGTGGTGAATATGACTGGATGAGAGTGAGGTGGTGGATGTGACTGGATGAGAGTGAGGTGGTGGATGTGACTGGATGAGAGTGAGGTGGTTGATGTGACTGGATGAGAGTGAGGTGGTGGATGTGACTGGATGAGAGTGAGGTGGTGAATATGACTGGATGAGAGTGAGGTGGTGAATGTGACTGGATGAGAGTGAGGTGGTGAATATGACTGGATGAGAGTGAGGTGGTGAATATGACTGGATGAGAGTGAGGTGGTGGATGTGACTGGATGAGAGTGAGGTGGTGAATATGCCTGGATGAGAGTGAGGTGCTGAATATGACTGGATGAGAGTGAGGTGCTGAATATGACTGGATGAGAGTGAGGTGCTGAATATGCCTGGATGAGAGTGAGGTGGTGAATATGCCTGGATGAGAGTGAGGTGGTGAATATGACTGGATGAGAGTGAGGTGGTGAATATGCCTCGATGAGAGTGAGGTGGTGAATATGACTGGATGAGAGTGAGGTGGTGAATATGACTGGTTGAGAGTGAGGTGGTGAATGTGACTGGATGAGAGTGAGGTGGTGAATGTGACTGGATGAGAGTGAGGTGGTGAATATAACTGGATGAGAGTGAGGTGGTGAATATGACTGGATGAGAGTGAGGTGCTGAATATGACTGGATGAGAGTGAGGTGCTGGATGTGTCTGGATGAGAGTGAGGTGCTGGATGTGTCTGGATGAGAGTGAGGTGGTGAATATGACTGGATGAGAGTGAGGTGGTGAATATGACTGGATGAGAGTGAGGTGGTGAATATGCCTGGATGAGAGTGAGGTGCTGAATATGACTGGATGAGAGTGAGGTGGTGAATATGACTGGATGTGAGTGAGGTGGTGAATATGCCTCGATGAGAGTGAGGTGGTGGATGTGACTGGATGAGAGTGAGGTGGTGAATATGCCTGGATGAGAGTGAGGTGGTGGATGTGACTGGATGAGAGTGAGGTGCTGAATATGACTGGATGAGAGTGAGGTGGTGGATGTGACTGGATGAGAGTGAGGTGGTGAATATGACTGGATGAGAGTGAGGTGGTGAATATGACTGGATGAGAGTGAGGTGGTGAATATGCCTGGATGAGAGTGAGGTGGTGAATATGACTGGATGAGAGTGAGGTGGTGGATGTGACTGGATGAGAGTGAGGTGGTGAATATGACTGTTTCCCTGAATTTGACCTTAACTGTGTGTCTCACTCCGTTTGAGTGGATGATTTTAACCACCATCATCGCCAACTGCATTGTTTTGGCCCTGGAGCAGCATCTACCAGACGGAGACAAAACACCGCTTTCAGAGAGACTGGTGAGACATCACACACACTCACACACACACACTCTCACACACACACACTCACACTCACACACACACACTCACACACACTCACACACACACACACACACACACACACTCACACACACACTCTCACACACACACACACACACTCA
>NC_051235.1:697500-710000 GCF_015220715.1 Pygocentrus nattereri | reverse complement strand
GACGAGAGGTAATGGTAGAGAGAGGTGTGTGGAGAGTGAGGAGAGAGAGGTAATGGTAGAGAGAGTGTTGTGGATCGAGAGGAGAGAGAGGTAATGGTAGAGAGAGGTGTGTGGAGAGAGAGGAGAGAGAGGTAATGGTAGAGAGAGAGAGAGAGAGGAGAGAGAGGTAATGGTAGATAGAGGTGTGTGGAGAGTGAGGAGAGAGAGGTAATGGTAGAGAGAGGTGTGGAGAGAGAGGAGAGAGAGGTAATGGTAGAGAGAGGTGTGTGGTGAGAGAGGAGAGAGAGGGAATGGTGAGAGAGGTGTGTGGAGAGAGAGTAATGGTAGAGAGAGGTGTGTGGGAGAGAGGAAGGAGAGGTAATGGTAGAGAGGTGTGTGGAGAGAGAGGAGAGAGAGGTAATGGTAGAGAGAGGTGTGTGGAGAGTGAGAGAGAGAGGTAATGGTAGAGAGAGGGTGTGGAGAGAGAGGAGAGAGAGGTAATTGTAGAGAGAGTGTGTGGAGAGAGAGGAGAGAGAGGTAATGGTAGAGGAGGTGTGTGGAGAGAGGGAGAGAGGTAATGGTAGAGAGGTGTGTGGAGAGAGAGGAGAGAGGTAATGGTAGAGAGAGGTATGTGGAGAGTGAGGAGAGAGAGGTAATGTAGAGAGGTGTGTGGAGAGAGAGGAGAGAGAGGTAATGGTAGAGAGAGGTGTGGAGAGAGAGGAGAGAGGTAATGGTAGAGAGAGGTGTGTGGAGAGAGAGGAGAGAGAGGTAATGGTAGAGAGAGGTGTGGAGAGAGAGGAGAGAGAGGTAATGGTAGAGAGAGGTGTGTGGAGAGAGAGGAGAGAGGTAATGGTAGAGAGAGGTGTGTGGAGAGAGAGGAGAGAGAGGTAATGGTAGAGAGGTGTGTGGAGAGAGAGGAGAGAGGTAATTGTGAGAGAGGTGTGTGGAGAGTGAGGAGAGAGAGGTAATGGTAGAGAGAGGTGTGGTGGAGAGAGAGAGTAATGGTAGAGAGAGGTGTGTGGAGAGAGAGGAGAGAGAGGTTGGTAGAGAGAGGTGTGTGGAGCGAGAGAGGAGAGAGGGTAATGTAGAGAGAGGTGTGTGGAGAGAGGTAACGGTAGAGAGAGGTGTGTGGAGAGAGAGGAGAGAGAGGTAATGGTAGAGAGAGGTGTGTGGAGAGAGAGGAGAGAGAGGTAATGGTAGAGAGAGGTGTGTGGAGAGAGAGGAGAGAGGTAATGGTAGAGAGAGGTGTGTGGAGAGAGAGGAGAGAGAGGTAGAGAGAGGTGTGTGGAGAGAGAGGAGAGAGAGGTAATGGTAGAGAGAGGTGTGTGGAGAGTGAGGAGAGAGAGGTAATGGTAGAGAGAGGTGTGTGGAGAGAGAGGTAATGGTAGAGAGAGGTGTGTGGAGAGAGAGGAGAGAGAGGTAATGGTAGAGAGAGGTGTGTGGAGAGTGAGGAGAGAGGTAGGATGGTAGAGAGAGGTGTGTGGAGAGAGAGGTAATGGTAGAGAGAGGTGTGTGGAGAGAGAGGAGAGAGGTAATGGTAGAGAGAGGTGTGTGGAGAGTGAGGAGAGAGAGGTAATGGTAGAGAGAGGTGTGTGGAGAGAGAGGTAATGGTAGAGAGAGGTGTGTGGAGAGAGAGGTAATGGTAGAGAGAGGTGTGTGGAGAGTGAGGAGAGAGAGGTAATGGTAGAGAGAGGTGTGTGGAGAGTGAGGAGAGAGAGGTAATGGTAGAGAGAGGTGTGTGGAGAGAGAGGAGAGAGGTAATGGTAGAGAGAGGTGTGTGGAGAGAGGAGAGAGAGGTAATGGTAGAGAGAGGTGTGTGGAGAGAGAGGAGAGAGAGGTAATGGTAGAGAGAGGTGTGTGGAGAGAGAGGAGAGCGAGGTAATGGTAGAGAGAGGTGTGTGAGAGTAGAGGAGAGAGAGGTAATGGTAGAGAGAGGTGTGTGGGAGAGAGAGGAGAGAGAGGTAATGGTAGAGATAGGTGTGTGGAGAGTAGGGAGAGAGAGGTAATGGTGAGAGAGGTGTGTGAGAGAGAGGAGAGGTAATGGTAGAGAGAGGTGGTGTGGAGAGAGAGGTAATGGTAGAGAGAGGTGTGTGGAGAGAGAGGAGAGAGATGTAATGTTAAGAGAGAGTTGTGTGGAGAGAGAGGAGAGAGAGGTAATGGTAGAGAGAGGTGTGTTGAGAGAGAGGAGAGAGAGGTAATGGTAGAGAGAGGTGTGTGGAGAGATGAGGAGAGAGAGGTAATGGTAGAGAGAGGTGTGTGGAGAGAGAGGAGAGAGAGGTAATGGTAGAGAGAGGTGTGTGGGAGAGAGAGGAGAGAGAGTTAATGGTAGAGAGAGGTGTGTGGAGAGAGAGGAGAGAGGTAATGGTAGAGAGAGGTGTGTGGAGAGAGAGGAGAGAGAGGTAATGGTAGAGAGAGGTGTGTGGAGAGAGAGGAGAGAGAGGTAATGGTAGAGAGAGGTGTGTGGAGAGAGAGGAGAGAGAGGTAATGGTAGAGAGAGGTGTGTGGAGAGAGAGGAGAGAGAGGTAATGGTAGAGAGAGGTGTGTGGAGAGAGAGGAGAGAGAGGTAATGGTAGAGAGAGGTGTGTGGAGAGTGAGGAGAGAGAGGTAATGGTAGAGAGAGGTGTGTGGAGAGAGAGGAGAGTAGAGGTAATGCGTTAGTAGAGAGAGGTGTTTGGAGAGAGAGGAGAGAGGAGAGAGAGGTATGGTAGAGAGAGGTGTTGTGGAGAGAGAGGAGAGAGAGGTAATGGTTAGAGAGAGGTAGTGTGGAGAGAGAGGAAGAGAGAGGTAATGGTAGAGAGAGGTGTGTGGAGAGAGAGGAGAGATGAGGTAATGTAGAGAGAGTGTGTGGAGAGAGAGGAGGAGAGGTATTGGTAGAGAGAGGGGTGTGGAGAGAGAGGAGAGAGAGGTAATGGTAGAGAGAGGTGTGTGGAGAGAGAGGAGAGAGAGGAATGGTAGAGAGAGGTGTGTGGAGAGGAGGATGAGAGAGGTAATGTAGAGAGAGGGTGTGGAGAGTGAGGAGAGAGAGGTAATGGTAGAGAGAGGTGTGTGGAGAGATGAGGAGAGAGGTATGGTAGAGAGGGTGTGTGAGAGAGAGAGGTAATGGTAGAGAGAGTGTGTGGAGAGAGAGGTAATGGTAGAGAGAGGTGTGTGGAGAGAGAGGAGAGAGAGGTAATGGTAGAGAGAGGTGTGTGGAGAGAGAGGAGAGAGAGGTAATGGTAGAGAGAGGTGTGTGGAGAGTGAGGAGAGAGAGGTAATGGTAGAGAGAGGTGTGTGGAGAGAGAGGAGAGAGAGGTAATGGTAGAGAGAGGTGTGTGGAGAGAGAGGAGAGAGAGGTAATGGTAGAGAGAGGTGTGTGGAGAGAGAGGAGAGAGAGGTAATGGTAGAGAGAGGTGTGTGGAGAGAGAGGAGAGAGAGGTAATGGTAGAGAGAGGTGTGTGGAGAGATCGGAAGAGAGAGGTAATGGTAGAGAGAGGTGTGTGGAGAGAGAGGAGAGAGGTAATGGTAGAGAGAGGTGTGTGGAGAGAGAGGAGAGAGAGGTAATGGTAGAGAGAGGTGTGTGGAGAGAGAGGAGAGAGGTAATGGTAGAGAGAGGTGTGTGGAGAGAGAGGTAATGGTAGAGAGAGGTGTGTGGAGAGTGAGGAGAGAGAGGTAATGGTAGAGAGAGGTGTGTGGAGAGAGAGGAGAGAGGTAATGGTAGAGAGAGGTGTGTGGAGAGAGAGGAGAGAGAGGTAATGGTAGAGAGAGGTGTGTGGAGAGAGAGGAGAGAGAGGTTAATGGTAGAGAGAGGTGTGTGGAGAGAGAGGAGAGAGAGGTAATGGTAGAGAGAGGTGTGTGGAGAGAGAGGAGAGAGAGGTAATTGGTAGAGAGAGGTGTGTGGAGAGAGAGGAGAGAGAGGTAATGGTAGAGAGAGGTGTGTGGAGAGAGAGAGAGAGAGGTAATGGTAGAGAGAGGTGTGTGGGAGAGAGGAGAGAGAGGTAATGTAGAGAGAGGTGTGTGTGAGAGAGAGGAGAGAGAGGTAATGGTAGAGAGAGGTGTGGTGGAGAGAGAGGAGAGAGAGGTAATGGCTTTAGAGAGAGGAGGTGTGGAGAGTGATGAGGAGAGAGAGGTAATGGTAGAGAGAGGTGTGTGGAGAGTGAGGAGAGAGAGGTAATGGTAGAGAGGTGTGTGGAGAGAGAGGAGAGAGAGGTAATGGTAGAGAGAGGTGTGTGGAGAGTGAGGAGAGAGGGTAATGGTAGAGAGAGGTGTGTGGAGAGAGAGGAGAGAGAGGTAATGGTAGAGAGAGGTGTGTGGAGAGAGAGGAGAGAGAGGTAATGGTAGAGAGAGGTGTGTGGAGAGGAGGAGAGAGAGGTAATGGTAGAGAGAGGTGTGTGGAGAGAGGAGAGAGAGGTAATGGGAGAGAGATGGTGTGTGGAGAGAGGAGAGAGAGGTAATGGTAGAGAGATGGTGTGTGGAGAGAGAGGAGAGAGAGGTAATGGTAGAGAGGTGTGTGGAGAGAGAGGAGAGAGAGGTAATGGTAGAGAGAGGTGTGTGGAGAGAGAGGAGAGAGAGGTAATGGTAGAGAGAGGTGTGTGGAGAGGAGGAGAGAGAGGTAATGGTAGAGAGAGTGAGGAGAGAGAGGTAATGGTAGAGAGAGGTGTGTGGAGAGAGAGGAGAGAGGAGTAATGGTAGAGAGAGGTGTGTGGAGAGAGAGGTCAGGTAGAGAGAGGTGTGGAGAGAGAGGAGAGAGATGTAATGATAGAGAGAGGTGTGTGAGAGAGAGGAGAGAGAGGTAATGGTAGAGAGAGGTGTGTGGAGAGAGAGGAGAGAGAGGTAATGGTAGAGAGAGGTGTGTGGAGAGAGAGGAGAGAGAGGTAATGGTAGAGAGAGGTGTGTGGAGAGAGAGGAGAGAGAGGTAATGGTAGAGAGAGGTGTGTGGAGAGAGAGGAGAGAGAGGTAATGGTAGAGAGAGGTGTGTGGAGAGAGAGGAGAGAGAGGTAATGGTAGAGAGAGGTGTGTGGAGAGAGAGGAGAGAGAGGTAATGGTAGAGAGAGGTGTGTGGAGAGAGAGGAGAGAGAGGTAATGGTAGAGAGAGGTGTGTGGAGAGAGAGGAGAGAGGTAATGGTAGAGAGAGGTGTGTGGAGAGAGAGGAGAGAGAGGTAATGGTAGAGAGAGGTGTGGAGAGAGAGGAGAGAGAGGTAATGGTAGAGAGAGGTGTGTGGAGAGAGAGGAGAGAGAGGTAATGGTAGAGAGAGGTGTGTGGAGAGAGAGGAGAGAGAGGTAATGGTAGAGAGAGGTGTGTGGAGAGAGAGGAGAGAGAGGTAATGGTAGAGAGAGGTGTGGAGAGAGAGGGAGAGAGGTAATGGTAGAGAGAGAGAGGTAATGGTAGAGAGAGGTGTCTTTTTGTGGGACGTAGAGAGTGAGAGAGAGGTAATGGTAGAGAGAGGTGTGTGGGGAGTAGAGAGAGAGAGAGGTAATGGTAGAGAGAGGGTGTGTGGAGAGAGAGGTAATGGTAGAGAGAGGTGTGTGGAGGAGAGGAGGAGAGAGAGGTAATGGTAGAGAGAGGTGTGTGGAGAGAGAGGGAGAGAGGTAATGGTAGAGAGAGGTGTGTGGAGAGAGAGGAGAGAGAGGTAATGGTAGAGAGAGGTGTGTGGAGAGAGAGGAGAGAGAGGTAATGGTAGAGAGAGAGGTGTGTGGAGAGAGAGGAGAGAGAGGGGTAATGGTAGAGAGAGGTGTGTGGAGAGAGAGAGGAGAGGTAATGGTAGAGAGAGGTGTGTGGAGAGAGAGGAGAGAGAGGTAATGGTAGAGAGAGGTGTGTGGAGAGTGAGGAGAGAGAGGTAATGGTAGAGAGAGGGTGTGGAGAGAGAGGAGAGAGGTAATGGTAGAGAGAGGTGTGTGGAGAGAGAGGTAATGGTAGAGAGAGGTGTGTGGAGAGAGAGAGAGAGAGGTAATGGTAGAGAGAGGTGTGTGGAGAGAGAGGAGAGAGAGGTAATGGTAGAGAGAGGTGTGTGGAGAGAGAGGAGAGAGAGGTAATGGTAGAGAGAGGTGTGTGGAGAGAGAGGAGAGAGAGGTAATGGTAGAGAGAGGTGTGTGGAGAGAGAGGAGAGAGAGGTAATGGTAGAGAGAGGTGTGTGGAGAGAGAGGAGAGAGAGGTAATGGTAGAGAGGTGTGTGGAGAGAGAGGTAATGGTAGAGAGAGGTGTGTGGAGAGTGAGGAGAGAGAGGTAATGGTAGAGAGAGGTGTGTGGAGAGGGAGGAGAGAGAGGTAATGGTAGAGAGGTGTGTGGAGAGTGAGGAGAGAGAGGTAATGGTAGAGAGAGGTGTGTGGAGAGAGAAGAGAGAGAGGTAATGGTAGAGAGAGGTGTGTGGAGAGAGAGGAGAGAGAGGTAATGGTAGAGAGAGGTGTGTGGAGAGAGAGGAGAGAGAGGTAATGGTAGAGAGGTGTGTGGAGAGAGAGGAGAGAGAGGTAATGGTAGAGAGGTGTGTGGAGAGAGAGGAGAGAGAGGTAATGGTAGAGAGAGGTGTGTGGAGAGAGAGGAGAGAGAGGTAATGGTAGAGAGGTGTGTGGAGAGAGAGGAGAGAGAGGTAATGGTAGAGAGAGGTGTGTGGAGAGAGAGGAGAGAGAGGTAATGGTAGAGAGAGGTGTGTGGAGAGAGAGGAGAGAGAGGTAATGGTAGAGAGGTGTGTGGAGAGAGAGGAGAGAGAGGTAATGGTAGAGAGAGGTGTGTGAGAGAGAGGAGAGAGAGGTAATGGTAGAGAGAGGTGTGTGGAGAGGGAGGAGAGAGAGGTAACGGTAGAGAGAGGTGTGTGGAGAGAGAGGAGAGAGAGGTAATGGTAGAGAGAGGTATGTGGAGAGTGAGGAGAGAGAGGTAATGGTAGAGAGAGGTGTGTGGAGAGAGAGGAGAGAGAGGTAATGGTAGAGAGAGGTGTGTGGAGAGAGAGGAGAGAGAGGTAATGGTAGAGAGAGGTGTGCGGAGAGAGAGGAGAGAGGTAATGGTAGAGAGAGGTGTGTGGAGAGTGAGGAGAGAGAGGTAATGGTAGAGAGGTGTGTGGAGAGAGAGGAGAGAGAGGTAATGGTAGAGAGAGGTATGTGGAGAGTGAGGAGAGAGAGGTAATGGTAGAGAGAGGTGTGTGGAGAGAGAGGAGAGAGAGGTAATGGTAGAGAGAGGTGTGCGGAGAGAGAGGAGAGAGAGGTAATGGTAGAGAGAGGTGTGTGGAGAGAGAGGAGAGAGAGGTAATGGTAGAGAGAGGTGTGCGGAGAGAGAGGAGAGAGGTAATGGTAGAGAGAGGTGTGTGGAGAGAGAGGAGAGAGAGGTAATGGTAGAGAGGTGTGTGGAGAGAGAGGAGAGAGGTAATGGTAGAGAGAGGTGTGTGGAGAGTGAGGAGAGAGAGGTAATGGTAGAGAGAGGTGTGTGGAGAGAGAGGAGAGAGAGGTAATGGTAGAGAGAGGTGTGTGGAGAGAGGAGAGAGAGGTAATGGTAGAGAGAGGTGTGTGGAGAGAGAGGAGAGAGAGGTAATGGTAGAGAGAGGTGTGTGGAGAGAGAGGAGAGAGAGGTAACGGTAGAGAGAGGTGTGTGGAGAGAGAGGAGAGAGAGGTAACGGTAGAGAGAGGTGTGTGGAGAGAGAGGAGAGAGAGGTAATGGTAGAGAGAGGTGTGTGGAGAGAGAGGAGAGAGAGGTAATGGTAGAGAGAGGTGTGTGGAGAGAGAGGTAATGGTAGAGAGAGGTGTGTGGAGAGAGAGGAGAGAGGTAATGGTAGAGAGAGGTGTGTGGAGAGAGAGGAGAGAGAGGTAATGGTAGAGAGAGGTGTGTGGAGAGAGAGGAGAGAGGTAATGGTAGAGAGAGGTGTGTGGAGAGAGAGGAGAGAGAGGTAATGGTAGAGAGGTGTGTGGAGAGAGAGGAGAGAGAGGTAATGGTAGAGAGAGGTGTGTGGAGAGAGAGGAGAGAGAGGTAATGGTAGAGAGAGGTGTGTGGAGAGAGAGGAGAGAGAGGTAATGGTAGAGAGAGGTGTGTGGAGAGAGAGGTAATGGTAGAGAGAGGTGTGTGGAGAGAGAGGAGAGCGGTAATGGTAGAGAGAGGTGTGTGGAGAGAGAGGAGAGAGAGAGGGTCCTGTTACAGGTATGGCTGTGGTCGGTTATATAAGGGCCGTGAAATCCATCCTTCTCATCTTTACAGACCGTGCGGCTGGGCCTTCCTGTTTCCATAGCGATGTTACGTAATGACGGAGAAGATGCTGCCGCTTCTCGCTGGAGTGCTAGACTTCCAGTTACCGTGGAGATATTACTGCGCACTTTCTCTAAATGACTGCAGTGCTCCAGGAGTAATATTGATAATGGAAGTGATGGCAGTGGTACAATATTCACACACACGCAGTGACGTCGGTGCTGAGGGCTGATTGGCCGACTGCCGCGGATATGAAAGAGAAACCTGTTATAACACTAAACGCTCTGAAACACTGCCCACTTGTGGCTGCAGGAGGGATTTCAGTCACTGTCAGTGGCAGCATACAGAAAGTTTTGCTGCTGCTTCTGTCCAGCCCTGAAGAACGTGGGGGAGTGGAGCGGAGGACGGGAGCAGGGGGATAGAGAGAGGACTGGGGGGAGCAGGACAGCTGTTCCACTTTAATATCATCAAACTCGATGTTGATTTTTGATGTCAGGAGCAGGCTGGATACATTTGTGTGGCCTTACACTCCACGATTTTCATTTTACATCAAGTCCAAACAAAACAAAGGATTTGATGAAGAGCTGGTTGCGTGGATCATAATGTGGCGCCTGCCACAGGACCTTAGTGTGGTGTGGCCATGCAAAGTGGCTCTCGGGAGGCGTCACGCTCCCAGTGGGAAAACCCTGTTGTTGTTCCGATGCTGTCGCTGTCGTTAGTGTAGTTGTGTAGTGTAGTTTGCGGGGCTTCGACCTGCGAACAGCACAAAGGAATCTTTTCAGCGTGTCTTTCTCAGCTCTGAGTTCCCATGAGCCTCTGCGCTGCAGGCTACTGCGAGAGCCAGTTCGGAGGGAACGTTCGTTTTTAAATGTTTGTGGCCTCCATTCGTTCATACAAGTTAGTACCAGTAACATAAACATTTGTGGACGATGTCACGAACCAGCGTCCTGTCGTTATCCGCACGACCGGCTGTGTTTGTAGCACTGATGTGGTCAGTTCAGTGTTACTCACATTAATTAAAGTATGAAAGGTAAAGGGTTAGTATTCAGCTTAGATCAGTGGTATTCAAACAGTGGGCGCCCCCTAGATCGTGGATCGTGAAGGAATTGCATGTGGGTGCAGGTGAGAGTTGAGACAGAAAATTGCTATAAATAAATATTTAAACGACTCGGTCATAAAACTGCTTTTATGATTCTCTTATTGACACACACTGATTTTTATTTTATTTTAATTTATTTTATTTTTAGCCAGGTAATAATGAGACAATAAAAGTTCTGGACAAATAGGATCATTTGACCGACTTTCCGAGCTCTTTGTTAAAATAACACAGGCTGACGTTAGCAGCCAAAGCTACATCTCAACCTGAGTGTTGTGCAGAACTTTTTTGAAGGTTATAGGCATACAGTGCAAAGTGTGTTTGGTGCCATATAGAACCCATTCTCCATCAATCTGAAGAACCACGCAAAGAACCATTTAAGCATACAGTTGCTTCTTTGCGTGTTCCTGGTTCTACATTGAACCACTGGCTTTTCTAAAGAACCCTTAAAATACCCTCTTCTTTTTTAAGGGCGTAACTGGATATGGGGGCAATACAGCATGTTGTACATGGGCAGGGCTAAACTGCTGAATAGGTGTTTGTATTTAAATGATTAGGTTTTTATGACATCACAAAAGCACTGACTGCCTTTGCGACACATGTGGACCCAACACCATTCGCCAAACTAAACGGGCTGTAAGAAGCTTTACAGACCGGCTGGAACAAAACAACATTAATACTGATCTGGAGAAACTGACCAAACTGAGCTGAACCTGATATTGGCTCAGTTTTACGGCTCAGTCTGATTTGGTCCGACTCTGAAGATCAGACACGCCTGGCGAATGGTGTTGGGTTCATTTCTGGCTGATTCCAGGTTGTTCAGCTGTTCTTCTGTCACAGCTGCCGACTGAAAAGCTGCTCAGTGGAGATGGTACAATAGCAGAACCCTTTTTGGTGCTATATACTGTAGATCTGTGGTTCTTAATTTTAAGAACCATTTCACCATGCAGAGAACCATTGAATCAGCTACAGGGTTTTTTGAGTGTTCGTGGTTCTATATACAGCAGTTTTATTTACTAAATAACCTTTGAAGAACCATCTTTGTGGTGTATAGAACGTTTTAAAAACTAAGCAAATGTAGGTTAGACTTGTTTTCCTGGAGTAGAGGAATTGGGGGCGGGGTTTAGGGGGGGTTGCCTTTGTTATTGGCAGATTTCATGGCAAACAAGCACCAGAAGTGACCCCAGACGTCTGTGACTGAAGTCCTGATCTCCGTTACTCTGATACTCAAATCAGAGTATAGACGCTGTGTGTGTGTGTGTGTGTGTGTGTGTGTGTGTGTGTGTGTGTGTGTGTGTGTGTGTGTGTGTGTGTGTGTGTGTGTGTTGTATGACGTTGGCCGTGTGGTGAGGTGCTGAGAATACAGGTGTTCACACTGAGACAACACATGCCACCCCCCCCATGCACCCCAACGCTGACATGCATGGTTCTCATTCAGGGCGTTTCCACACTCAGACCGACTCCCAGGACTGACCCCGTGCTCGTTTGGGGGAGGGGCTCATTGTCACGGCTTGGTTTTCACACAGGAGAGTTTCTTCCGATCTGAGGATTCATTCAGTCATTTGACTTTCGACATTAAGAACAACAACAATAATAATAATATTAATAATGACGATAGTGATAATAATGATGATGATGATAATGATAATAATAACAATAATAATAATAATGATGATGATGATGATGATAATAATAATAATAATAATAATAATAATAATAATAATAATAATAATAAGTTCAGTTTATATAGTGCCTTTCTCAAACCCGAGGACTGTTTACAAAAGATCAGAAAATAGCAGTTAATACAACAAACAACTCCACATTTCCAACAGATAGCGAGGCAGGATTTCTCTGGCCACAGTATAGAGTCACTTATCCAGCCCCTGAAGAGTCGCGGGGAAAGTCTCGCACCGCAGCTACGGTGCGTCGCACAGGCAGTTTCAGGAAGCCTGGAAGACCAAGTTTCCTCAGCCACGAAGGCACAGCATCTTCCTGCAGTCGACCAGTCCAGGCAGTCACACCCAGGTGGCCGGTCCAGGCAGCCACGTAGCTACAGTGCAGTGTGAACCAAGCAGCCGGTCCAGTAGCCACGTATCTGTTCTGTATCGTGGATCAGGTCCCCAGTCCAGGCAGCCTCATAGCCGTGAGATAGCACCTCTCAAGCTGCCGGTCCAGGATGCATTTTAGCCACGGGTGGAAAATTGTTCTGGGCTGCTGTCTCCTTGGAATGATGGCTCCTCAGCCAGCAGGCAAATGTCAAAACATACAGACAAACAAAACCAGAAATGAGCAAATAAAAAGATTTTTGCAGCCGCACTGCCCCAGCAAACACCACGAACACAGCAACACCCGGACGGCGCGTGGGACCAGACCCTCAGCCTGCAGTCACCACGACAGCACCACGGCAGATAAAACACCCAGACATTAAGGAGCTGATGGAGGACGAAGCAGATCATCTGTAGATTGGATCCACCGTTATTTCAACATCGAGAGTACAAATCAGAGTCTGTAAACAGGATCAGTTGAAGGACCTTAGATTAGAAGGAGGAGGTTCTCCCCCAAACGTCACTTATTCCAAAACATACTCCATTTTGGGAGGTGGGACCATGCATTTATGGTGGTACTATGACGGGAGACTGATTGAAGAGAAGGAAAGAACTCTGAGAACTTGGGCTGGAGTTCTAGACGGTTTCTGCTTGGAGTTGGAAGGCCAGACCCCCAAATCTTGGAGTGTATTCGGGTATATGAGCAGTATATCTGAGGGACCTTCACATGAGGAGAAAGACCACTCTTTCTTCATCCTGCAGGAGCTGATTCTGAAGCAGTCAGGAGAACCGTAGCAGCTTGTGGAGAGAACTTGATATGAGTGTGCCAGATTTGGAGGAGCTAGATTCAGAGGGGTTGGTAGGATGGTGGAGCCTGAGCAGGTAAAGAGGTCTTCTTAATTTGGCCCGATTGTGGAAGCCTCGTCACGGGAAACAGAAGGTAGGGATGGGATAATCTCACCGTGTTTGAGCTTTATTTTGGGAATAGGCTGCTTGCTGTGGACCTGTTTGATGAATTGGCAGAGCTAAAGTTAAATGTTATTCAAAGTGAACGTTCTAAGTCGAATCCCACCGGTGAGACTGTGCTATCTAGGCCGATGGTTCCCGTCCTGGTCCTCGGAGAATCCCAGATGCTCCACATTTTTGCCCCACCTGAACTTGCAATACAGGGATGAAGGGAAAACTGTGTGGGGGTCTCTGAGGGAGGCTGGGGACCTCTGATTTCAGGACCACCCACGGCACA
>NC_051235.1:657500-685000 GCF_015220715.1 Pygocentrus nattereri | reverse complement strand
ATTGAGTCTTGCCCAAGGACTCTTATTGAGCCTTGCCCAAGGACTCTTATTGAGCCTTGCCCAAGGACTCTTATTGAGCCTTGCCCAAGGACTCTTATTGAGCCTTGCCCAAGGACTCTTATTGAGTCTTGCCCAAGGACTCTTATTGAGCCTTGCCCAAGGACTCTTATTGAGCCTTGCCCAAGGACTCTTATTGAGCCTTGCCCAAGGACTCTTATTGAGCCTTGCTCAAGGACTCTTATTGAGCCTTGCCCAAGGACTCTTATTGAGTCTTGCCCAAGGACTCTTATTGAGCCTTGCCCAAGGACTCTTAATGAGCCTTGCCCAAGGACTCTTATTGAGCCTTGCCCAAGGACTCTTATCCATTCCATTTCCAAAGTTGTGTGGGTATTTAACATTCCTTGATCCACGGTGTCACATGCGTACCAGAAATACATCATAGAAGGCATTACCACCCACAGTGGACAGCGCCATGGCCGTCCACGGGTGCCTAATGATCATGACTGGCAGCGTCTGTGCCAGTCATGGGATATGGACCCACAAGAGTGCCTCTGTTAACACCATGATACCAGACACAGCACCTCACCTGGGCTCACGAGGTTGCTAACTGGACCCTTGAGGACTGGCAACATGTGATGTGGTCCAATGTGTCACAGTACCAATTGGTTTAGGGTGAAGGAGTTCACGTGTGGTTCAGACCCCATGAAGCCATGGATCCCAGTTCTAAACAAGGCACTGTACAGGCTAGTGGTGGTTCCATACTTGTGTGGGGTTTGTTCTCATGGCATGGGCTGGTCTGCCTAAACACATCATCGAGCGGTGACCGCTACAGTTCACTGCTTGGTGACCATTTGCGCCCATTCATGGACTTCATGGACCCCCACAATGATGGGATAATGCACCGTGAGATCGGGGCCAAGATGTTCAGAATTGGTTTGAGGAGCATTCTGGAGAGTTCTGATGAAAGGTGTAGCCTGCATGTTCGCCCGACACGAGCCCTATCAAGGATTTATGGAATGTGGTGGAGAGGACCACCCGCACCTGAGATCCTGCACCTACAGTGCTGTGGGTGGCTGTCCAGACGGCACGGCTCAGCATCCCTCCAGACGTTTTCCATCGACTTGTGGAATTGATGCCACGTTGAGTTGCCGCACTTCGTTGGGTTTAGCAGGGGTCCTCCATGATACTAGTTCCTGTCCCATGACTTTTGTCACGTCAGTGTATTTTTGCCCACAGAGCCGTCGTCAAGTTTGTAGTCTGAAACAGATTCTTGATTTGAATCCGATTGCTGGGCTTAATTATTGTAAAGTACTCCTAATATTCTAATATTCGTTTTAATATGCTGTTTGAACCCCCACACCTCCTCCAGTCTACGCGGAGTTCATTTTCCTGGGCCTCTTCATGTTCGAGATGCTAATAAAGATGTACGGACTGGGGACCAGACCATACTTCCACTCCTCCTTCAACTGTTTCGACTGTGCGGTGAGTGCCCCACTCCCTCTCTCTCTCTCAAACCTTCAGAGGTTTTTGGCCTACATCAGTGTCAGGTCCTTCCTCTGAGTATCCTGTTGTTTTGGGATTTCATCGTCCATGTTTCAGGTCATTGTGGGCAGTATATTCGAGGTGGTCTGGGCGGTGATTAAACCAGGGACGTCCTTTGGGATCAGCGTGCTGAGAGCTCTCAGACTGCTCCGGATCTTCAAGGTCACCAAGTGAGTGTTTTTGCTGGTCTGTCTGGCGTGAGTTCCGCCTGCTGACCAAGTCGAGTTTATGGTCTAACATCTAGAAATCTGTCACTGTGTTAAAAACCAGGTCTGGTTTTCATAAACAAAGCAAACACGTCGAGTCCAGATGCTTTTAAAATGAGGATGAACTGTGGGGCTCCTGGGTCGAGTGAACGTCATCAGGAGATTGGGAGTTTGATCCCTGGTGATGCTCCGTAGCCGGTTATAGCTGGTCATAGTCATAGCAGATCTGCTGGTCAGCGTCTCCTCTGAGCACGTTCAGCTGAACAGAGACGTTGCGTTAGTAAAGATGCGATGGAGCTTCACAGGACTGTGTTAGGCTTCACCCCTAGAGCTGGGGGGGGGTTGTGTGACTGGGGGAGACCTCACTAGTGGGTGGAACCGGATACGACGACATCAGGGAGAAAATTGGTAAAAAAAAAAACTGAGACTGGAAAATCAGCTCTGTTGTAGTCCAAGCTAAGGTGCATGAAGATGTGCAGAACACTAAAGCTCATACACCAAGCAGCATATTGACTATTAAAGCACTGATTAAAGAGAATATCTAACAGGCTGTAGCTGGAAGGCCTGTGAGCACCATCAGACAAGAAAGTGACTGTTTTTAGACACTTTTATTCATTTATAGGGGTATTTTAAACATGGACATCGCAGCTGTCAGGACAAAATCCCAAGTAATCTTGGAACATTTCTGTTGGTCCATTCATCACGAAATCTTGACCACATATAAAGGACAAGTGCATTTTTCGAATGACAGCACTGTGGGAAAGTCTGAGGCACCCAAGACACATTTTTAAAATCGATTTATTTGTGTAGTTTGTGTTTATTTGCTGAGAAAAGTGTAAATATTTGAATAAACAAAATTGAAAGAATATTAGAATATGAATTAATAATGATTATATATATGTGTGTGTGTGTGTGTGTGTGTGTGTATATACATATAATCTATAATAACTAGTGATGTTCTGGATGTTGGTGTGTTTGTTTCCCCATCTCCAAGCCTCTCCTCGAGGAAGCCCAGTATTATATGTAGTTAAAAAGCAGCTCCTGGTTTGACCAATCAGTGCTCAGTAAATTGAGCTCATGATGTAATTGATGATATTAACGAGTCTCTGTGGCGGCTGTGAAGGTGTCCAGGAAAAATATGGACCCGAGAAATTCTTGTTACTGTTTATTGTTTTTCTGTTTATTTGAATTATGAATACGACTTTATTCTAATGTATATTGTGATAAACTCACTGCTGAGGTCAATCGATTAAAACTTTGTTTAGATGCCTAAAACCTTCACACAGCGCTGTCTGTCCTGACAGTGATGATATAAAATCACATCATTAGCCTGTTGAGCAGAGGCCAGAAAGTTTGGTAAATGGATGAAAATGCAGTCAAATTATACATAATTCTGTGTTTTGTGAACCAGGACGAGTTTCCAGTCCAGTTCCAGATCGGAACCGGAATCAACGACAGCAATAATAATCATCATAAATGAGTGAATCACTCTGTCTGTCTCAGGTACTGGGCGTCTCTGCGCAATCTGGTGGTGTCTCTGCTGAACTCCATGAAGTCCATCATCAGTTTGCTCTTCCTGCTCTTCCTCTTCATCGTGGTCTTCGCTCTGCTCGGGATGCAGCTCTTCGGAGGACAGTCAGTATCCAGTATCCACCAAAGCTAGCCTGCTTTAAAATTCCCAGAGTTTCCTCCCTCATCCCAAATTTACCCAGTCAGCCTTCTTTAGTTTTAGCACTGGAGCTAACAAGCAATGCGTTGTTGTCAGAAGAAAACCCCGTATCTCCAGATCCGTAACTTTACAGGAGAAGATAAAAACATACTGCACTTTTAATTTACATCACTGTTTACATGCAAAGATTTTTGCCAATCCGACTGAATACAGTCAGATTACAGATTCAGACGGAGGTGTTTATGCTCACTCTGCTCAACAGTCTGATGAAAATTTTCGTTTACATGCTCACTGCAAATAATCCGAAGTAAAATGACGCGCATGCGTGGAGAAACACTTAAATTAAACATTACCATGACAACCAGCATCACGTGAGGTCCAGTCAGAGTGAGATGAGCAGCAGTGAGCAGTGATTGTGTTTTTAACTGCTTTAAAATGACGTCCTTCACATGTCCTTATTAAAGAAGTCCGAGAGGAAGACGTCGTGCTCTGAGACGCATAAGCTGGACGTCCGTCCCACCGCCGTCTTTTAAAGATCAGAGCATGAACTTCGTCTCCTCTGCAGACCAGTTTCTGCTCCGCCGTGTTGAACGGTATAAACTCTCACTGTGACGCGACGCACATGCAGAACGGACTTCAACTTTCCAATAGGGAATGTAATCGGATACAGGCGTTTACACGGATATTATTCTTCTCCATCCATCCATCCATCCATCCATCCATCCATCCATCCATCCATTATCTTCCGCTTCTCCGGGGTTCGGGTCGCGGGGGCAGCATCCTAAGCAATGAAGCCCAGACCTCCCTTTCCCCAGCCACTTCCACCAGCTCTCCAAGGGGGATTCCGAGGCGCTCCCAGGCCAGCTGCGCGATATAGTCACGCCAGCGTGTCCTGGGTCTTCCCCGGGGTCTCCTCCCAGGTGGACTTGCCTGTGACACCTCCCGAGGGAGGCGTCCAGGAGGCATCCTAACCAGATGCCTGAACCACCTCAGCTGGCTCCTCTCGACGTGAAGGAGCAGCGGCTCTACTCCGAGTCCCTCCCGGATGACTGAACTTCTCACCCTATCTCTAAGGGAGAGTCCGCTTGTATTCGCGATCTTATTCTTTCGGTCATTACCCAAAGCTCATGACCATAGGTGAGGGTGGGAACGTAGATCGACCGGTAAATCGAGAGCCTTGCCTTATGGCTCAGCTCTTTCTTTACCACAACAGACCGGTAAAGAGCCCGCATCACTGCTGACCCAGCGCCAATCCGCCTGTCAATCTCCCGCTCCCTTGTACCATCACTCGTGAACAAGACTCCGAGATACTTGAACTCCTCCACTTGAGGCAAGAGCTTATCCCCGACCCAGAGAGGGCTCTCAACCCTTTTCCGCGTGAGAACCATGGTCTCGGATTTAGAGGTACTGATTCTCATCCCAGCCGCTTCACACTCGGCTGCAAACCGATCCAGCGAAAGCTGAAGTTCGCGGCCTGATGTCCCCAATAGGACCACATCATCTGCAAACAGCAGCGATGTGACCCTGACGTCACCAAACCGGACACCCTCCATCCCTTGACTGCGCCTAGAAATTCTATCCATAAAAATTATGAATAGAATCGGTGACAAAGGGCAGCCCTGACGGAGTCCAACTCTCCCTGGGAACGAATCTGACTTACTGCCGGCCATGCAAACCAAACTCCAGCTTTGTTTGTACAGGGCCTGAATGGCTCGTAGCAAAGAGCCATGTACCCCGTACTCCCGAAGCACCTCCCACAGAATACCCCGGGGAACACAGTCGAATGCCTTCTCCAGATCCACAAAGCACATGTAGACTGGTTGCGCAAACTCCCATGAACCCTCCAGAATCCTGGAGAGGCTGAAGAGTTGGTCCAGTGTTCCACGACCAGGGCGGAACCCGCACTGTTCCTCCTGGATCCGAGGTTCGACTATAAGCCGGACTCTCTTCTCCAGTACCCCTGCATAGACCTTGC
Source organism: Pygocentrus nattereri (assembly GCF_015220715.1). Taxonomy (NCBI): domain Eukaryota; kingdom Metazoa; phylum Chordata; class Actinopteri; order Characiformes; family Serrasalmidae; genus Pygocentrus; species Pygocentrus nattereri. The sequence continues at coordinate 679,608 of NC_051235.1, read as the reverse complement.
CAGGGAGGCTGAGGAGTGTGATTCCCCTGTAGTTGGAACACACCCTCCAGTCCCCTTTTTTAAAAAGAGGCACCACCACCCCAGTCTGCCAATCCAGTGGCACCACAATGTCCACGCAATGTTGAAAAGGCGTGTCAGCCAAGACAGCCCCACAACATCCAGAGCCTTGAGGAACTCAGGGCGGATCTCATCCACCCCTGGAGCCTTGCCACCAAGGAGCTTCTTAACTACCTTAGCGACTTCGGCCTCAGTAATGGACAAGCCTATTCCCATGTCCCCAGACTCAGCCTCCTCACTGGAGAACGTGTCGGTGGGATTGAGAAGGTCCTCAAAGTATTCCTTCCACCGCCCAATGACGTCTTCAGTCGAAGTCAGCAGCACACCATCTCCACTATATACAGTGTTAGTGGCACACTGCTTTCCCCTTCTGAGTCGCCTGACGGTTTGCCAGAATCTTTTCGGAGCCGACTTCTTTCCAAGGCCTCACCAAACTCCTCCCATACACGGGTTTTTGCCTTGGCGACAACTGAAGCCGCAGATCGCTTGGCCTGTCGATACCTGCCAGCTGCCTCTGGTGTCCCACAGGCCAACCATGCCCGGTAGGACTCCTTCTTCAGCTTGACGGCATCTCTCACCTGGGGTGTCCACCACTGGGTTCGAGGATTACCGCCCCGACAGGCACCAACTACCTTACGGCCACAGCTACAGTCAGCCGCTTCAGCAATGGAGGAACGGAACATGGCCCATTCTGAGTCAATGTCCCCCACCTCCCCCGATATCTGGTCAAAGTTCTGACGGAGGTGTGAGTTGAAGATCAATCTGACAGATTCTTCTGCTAGACGTTCCCAGCAAACCCTCACTATACGTTTGGGCTTGTCTGGTCTGACCGGCATCTTCCCCCACCACCTGGTCCAACTCACCACCAGGTGGGGATCAGTTGACAGCTCAGCTCCTCTCTTTACCCGAGTGTCCAAAACACATGGCCGCAAGTCCGATGACACGACTACAAAGTCAATCATTGAACTGCGGCCTAGGGTGTCCTGGTGCCATGTGCACTTATGGACATCCTTGTGTTCAAACATGGTGTTCGTGATGGACAAACTGTGGTTTGCACAGAAGTCCAAAAACTGAACACCACTCGGGTTCAGATCAGAGAGGCCATTCCTCCCAATCACACCCCTCCAGGTCTCACTGTCATTGCCCACGTGAGCGTTGAAGTCCCCCAGTAGGACAATAGAGTCTCCAGGAGGAGCACTTTCAAGCACCCTTCCCAAGGACTCTAAGAAGGCTGGGTACTCTGAACTGCTGTTCGGTGCATAAGCACAGACAACAGTCAGGACCCGTTCCCCAACCCGAAGGCGTAGGGAAGCTACCCTCTCGTCCACCGGAGAAAACCCCAACATACAGGCGCCGAGTCGAGGGGCTATGAGAAAGCCCACACCTGCCCACCGCCTCTCACCATGGGCAACTCCAGAAAAGAATAAAGTCCAGCCCCTCTCAAGGAGATTGGACCCAGAGCCCAAGCTGTGTGTTGAGGTGAGCCCGACTATATCTAGCCGGTATCTCTCAACCTCGCGCACCAACTCAGGCTCCTTCCCCGCCAGTGAGGTAACGTTCCAAGTTCCAAAAGCCAGTTTCAGCAACCGAGGATCAGAACGCCAAGGCCCACGCCTTCGGACACTGCCCGATCCACAACGCACCGAACCCCTACTACTGCCCCTCCCATTGGTGGTGAGTCGATGGGAGGGGGGGACTCATGTAAGTCCTTCGGGCTGGGCCCGGCCGGGCACCATGAGTAAATGCCCGGCCACCAGACGCTCGCTGGCGAGCCCCTCCCCCAGGCCTGGCTCCAGGGTGGGGCCCCGGTAACCCTGTTCCGGGCAGGGTACACAAGTCCCGTTTTTGTGTCTTCATAGGGGTTATTATGGATCACACTTTGTCTGACCTGTCACCTAGGACCAGTTTGCCATGGGAGACCCTACCAGGGGCTTTTGCTCCAGACAACATAGCTCCTAAGATCATTCAAGCACGCAAACCCCTCCACCACGATAAGGTGGTGATCCAAGGAGAGGTATTATTCTTCTGTTTAACGGATTATTTACAGGATTACCCACCTAGATAAGTCGGATAGAAATTGTATTCTGAATGGACTAGACTGAGGTGTTTACATGGACGTATTCTATTCCAATTGAGCTATTTAGTGGGATTGTTAACGGGTTATTAGGCTACATGTAAACGTGGCTAATGTAATCAGACTAATTTCGAGCCATATCTCTTGGTTTATTCTTCATGATTCAGTCACAGTTCAACGTCCACCTAGTGCAGGAGTCGCATCCCAAACGTTAAGAAGAGCCGTTTTGTCCTTTCAACAAAAATCAAACCGCCGTCTGTGGAAGGCACGACATTTTATATCCATTTCACCATCTGGGCTGTAAATCTGTCTCAGTGTGTGCTAAAGTTCTAGTATAGGATAAAAATTTAAAGAAAAATGCAGACATTGCTCTGCTTTAAGCTGAAGCTCAGCTATAGCTGCATTTCTCGCATCTCCAGCAGGAAGTTTCTTGTAAAATGTCTTTCAATGTTGGACGTTTTATGAGGCTAAAGTTGCTCCTCTTTCACCAGCTTCTTGTTCTAATTTTCCCATTCCACCTTAAATGTGTCTGAGGCGTCAGAATGTAATTGCTGCACCATTTAAGGTGGAACGGGAGAATTTGAACAAGAAGCTGGCGAAAGAGAAGCTGACTTATGCTTAGGGATTCCCTTTGCGGATTATACGTATCAGGAAACCAGCTGGAGTGACTATAAACACAAATCAGTCTCCAGATTCTCGATGTTCATCTTAAATCTCTCTCTTTGCCGTTTCGTAGCTACTAGCTAGGCGACACGGTTGACTGCATTGCTATGGTGACCAGCAGGTCAACACGGGTCGAATTAGCAGTTCTACATTAACTCGAGTTCAGGCCATACATTGTTAAACCCGTGTTGGACGATCAGCCGAGCTGCTCTTTATCTGACGTTAGTCTAACGTGGCACCTCGCCCTGTTGTCTAGACCAGTGCGATGACCCGAGTCCTTTTTTCCAGGTTTAATTTTAACCAGGGAACCCCGCCTACGAACTTCGACACCTTCCCTGCAGCCATCATGACCGTGTTCCAGGTGAGCTGGTCAGGATTTGAGATTTGTGTTCATTTGTTTGTGAATTTATGAAATTATCGGTCCTCGTTCTCCGGTATCTTACTAAGTGTGTTCTTAAGTGTGTTCTTGATAAAGGTTCTAAGGAAAAGTCTACATCAGATTCATGGTGTGTTCTTAAAGCGCAGAACCGTTCTCACCATTGCGCTCTTGAGTGTGTGTAGATTCGGTTCTTACCTGAGAACAAACCCCACCTAAGAGAACATTGGTGAGTCAGAATCTTCGTAAAAACTGCGTAAGAAGGAATTTCTTCGTAAGAACAGTTGGAGAACGAGGCCCAAAGTTCTTACATTAGTTTTACTTTGATTATACTTTATTTCTCATATCTGTTCATATTTTGGTTTGATTTTATCTTTCCATCTAGTGACGTCTATATTTTTGCTTTTTAGGGTAATTTTTCTTTTGTCTTGTTTACATTTTTCTGTAATGCTCTTAATAAGCCTACTTTATTATTGTTATTTTTATTATTATTATTATTATTATTATTATTATACTTCTTATGGCGTTCCAACACCTTAGTTTACCACTAGAGATCAATGAATTGTAAATCTTAACTTATTTCATCTCATCTTATATTACACACTTGAAAAGTTCTTCTATGGGTTCTTTAGTAAAGACAAAGTTCTACATGGAATCATGAACACTCAAAGAAACCATTGCTTGCTTAAATGACTCTTCACGTGGTGAAATGGTTCTTCAGATTGATGGAGAAAATGTTGAATAAGTTCCTGTATATAAACTTTTTGATAGGAGTTCTAGATAGCACTAAAAAGCATTATGCTATTGTTATGATCATGCCTGTACTGATAAAAGAACCCTTTTTGATGTTATATAGAATCACAAGCAACACATTCATCAATCAGACCTGTTAAGCGTCCACAGGATTCTTTGTGTTCATGGCTCTATATAAACCGTTTCCTTTACTAAGGAACCCTTAAAGAACCACCTGTTTTCAGAGTTCTGTTGGTGTGTGCTAGATCCTGACAGGTGAAGACTGGAACATGGTGATGTATGATGGCATCGTGTCTCAGGGCGGAGTGAAGAGAGGAATGATCTCCTCCGTGTTCTTCATCGTCCTCACGCTGTTTGGGAACTGTATCCTTCACAGAGTCTGTGTTATTGTTGTTCTACAGTGTGTTGGTTCTTCGAGGGTTCTTTAACCAGGTGCTTTCAGACACACTGCTGAATGTGTTCTTGGCTATCGCTGTGGATAACCTGGCCAACGCTCAGGAACTCACCAAGGTACCTCAGCCTTCACTTCCACCTGGAGAGGAACCCAAAGAGATCTGCTAGTTTAAACACAAGCTGAGTGAGGAACGGGTTTAAACTAGAACCTTCAGTGGGTTTGAGCAGCAGACAGAGAGCTACCGCCGACTTCCAGGAAGATTTGGTGGATGTTTTGGAAGGATTTCTTTCACCTTCACTCCATTTTATCTTTACTTAGAAAGCAGCTGTTTGCTGTTGTATTAATGTTTAAAATATTGTGTATAAAACCTTTAAAAAAACTCACCCCTGATTAGGACACAGGTGCCCACAGCGCCCCCTGGTGGAGCTGTCAGTGCAGAGCTCAGCAGCTCAGAAAGAAAGACGAGCAGCGTTCAGTGCTAAGCCGTGTGTGTGTGTGTGTGTGTGTGTGTGTGTGTGTGTCAGGACGAGCAGGAGGAGGAAGAGGCCACCACGCAGAAGATTGCTCTGCAGAAAGCCAAAGAGGTCGCGGAGGTCAGCCCGCTCTCGGCCGCCAACCTGTCCATCGCCGCGTAAGTCCCTCTCGCACATCCACAGCCGCTCGTATCGGCCCGCTAACGCCAGCGGCATGAATATTCATCGGCGCAAGTTAATGGACATGCTCACTTACAAGACACCTCTGACACCCAGGCCTTCATGAATATGCGCAAATATGCAAACGAGCCTCACACATGAGCAGCAGAAGCTCAGATGATCTAGTTCTGCTGACACAGTAAACTGAGGCTTGGAGCTCTAAAGCTCTGTTTTATATCGTTCCCCATTCAATCCGGAGCTGGAGCCAGATTACCGGGGTTAGCTCCGCTTAGCCTGTCAGATTAGCCTGTGTTATCACGCTGGAGGGAAATCCGCCGAGGCTGCATCTGCTATTACACCTGCCTTTACGCTCAGAGCAGCTGCTTTTATTCAGACGTCCGTACGTTCATTTGAATGCATGTATATAAACATGAACTCACTCCACCAATCACTGTTGTTTCTCATGTTGGCATGGCTACAACCAAGATGGCTGGTTTTTATCTTTTTTATATAGTAAAAGGCCAGCTGGATCAACTTAAATGTTCCATAATGACCCGGAATGCAATCCTTTTACCTTAACTTACATTGAAAGTTTTTTCTTCTCCTGTAAAGTTACTAAAGCAACGTTCGACTTTATTTAGGTTTTTTCCTGGATAACTCACCATAAACTAAAAATATTCCTAGCATCACATGTACAATCATGTTTTTTCCACTACAGTAGGGGTCTGTAATAAACTCAGCAAGGTCCAGTTAGAGAATTTCCACAGGCGAAGGTCCAGAACATCATAACCTGCATCGTGGCTCATTGCCGCATACTGTTTACTGAAGTAGCCGAGGAGTTTCTCTCCTCGTCCCTCCCCTGTGTGGCGTCACTCACTCGAGTCTCAGAGCTCATAGTAATGCACAGATCTGATTGGCTGAGCAGCGTCACATGTAATATTTACAGTACATGCGATTGGTCTGTGACTCTCCAGCCACTAAAGCTACCGTAAAGGCTAGAAGAGCTACGCCCATTAAAACAGGACCACCCCATCCAAATTAAATAATTCTCCATTGTTTATCAGTCACAGGTCCAGGTCCGCATAGGACAGCGTCTGGGTCCGGACTCGGACCACGGTCCGCCTATTAGCACTGAGCGTGTTACACCAGCTTTGACCAGCAGGGGGTGGCCGCAGTCTTTCCTTTATTACCCTCAGAGCCGAGGTGGAGAAAGTCCTTGCGAAGTGTTAGCCAGGTATTTTTTTGAATGTAAACCCCTCCAGTAAGTAGAAAGTCACAGTCTGATCTGGTGGCTCACGTCAGGGCTTCGTTCCCCTCGCCAAGGCCTCGGAGACTCCCGGCTGCCCTGCGGTCGCACCTCGTCCTGAGGCAGGTGTGCTGCCGTCGAGTCCGATGAGCACCGCCGGATGGTTTACTCTGAGATGTGATCTTGGATTAGACGTGTTTCCTCGTAAGATGGAAACCTTTTCCTTCAAATTGCCCTTGTTGTCTGGCTCAAAGCCAGAATGTACGTAAACATTTGGCTTTGGGACTTTGTGGCCATTGACTCAAATAATGTCAACTGACCAGTGTCAGCAGCACAGAAGAGAGGACAAGCGTGTCCAGCTGTTCTCCAGCTGTTTACCTGACTCTTCCGTCCTTTATGCCTGTACATTTTGTGTGTGTGTGTGTGTGTGTGTCAGTGTCAGTGAGTGTGTGTGTGTGTGTGTGAGAGAGAGAAAGAGAGTGTGTGTGTGTGTGTGTGTGTAAGAGAGAGAGTGTGTGTGTTTGTGTGTGTGTGTGAGAGAGAGAGAGAGAAAGAGAGTGTGTGTGTGTGTGTGTGTGTGTGTGTGTGTAAGAGAGAGAGTGTGTGAGTTTGTGTGTGTGTCAGTTTGTGTGAGCCCACTGTGTGTGCGGTGGTCAGTCCCTCCCCCTCGCGCGAGGCTGAACTGACCAGCAGCTGACGCGCTCCGTTTCTCTCGTAGCGCTTAATGCTGGAGGACAGTCGGTGACGGTAACTGACCAGTGAGCGTATCACAGTGCTCTAGATAAATGAGCAGGGCTGACGATGAGTATGATCATTAATATTAATGAGCTAGAACATGACCACAGCATCGCCGGTGAATATTCACCCTAATCACATTCAGTACCTCTCCAGCCTGTTTATCTGCTCTCTTAAAACAGGTGCTTCTTCACGGGTTCTTCAGTAAAGGCTGTGGTTCTATACAAAACCATGAACACTCAAAGAATCATTTGCATGGTGAAAACATTCTTAGATTGATGGAGAACATGATGTACCTGGTTCTAAAAAGAACCAAAAATGTTCTATATTTGACATGGTAACTATAGCGGAACTCTGTTTGGTGCTATATAGAACCATATACAACACACTCTCCATCAATCTGAAGAACGTTTTCATGCTTAAAGGGTTCTTTACATGGTGACAGTGTTCTTTAGAAAAATGGAGAATGTGGTGTATATGGTTCTATGTGGAAAAGGATTCTATAGAGCACCAAAAAGGGTTCTTCTATGCTTATAAGCTTGACATGACAGAAGAAGAACCCATGACATTTTGTAGGGGCTTACAGACTATTTCAGTATTTAAAGTGGGGGGTAGGGCTGAGTGGGAGGGGTGAAGGGGGTGAATTGGGACAGGGCCTTAGTCCTTCGCTGGTGGTTCACATACTGGTGGTAAAAGAAATCTGGACCTCTGACGTCAGGGTCCACCGGCAGGCCCGGAGTTCTAGTACACACCTGTATGACCTCAGAACCGCTCAGCCAGCTTGGATTAGAGTCTCTGTAGTTACGGAACTATAAGCCTCAGTGTTCTTGTCTGATCTCTCAGTAAAGAGCAGCAGAAGAACTCAAAGCCTCCGAAGTCCGTATGGGAGCAGCGCACCAGCGAGATCCGCCGGCAGAACCTGATGACCAGCAGGGAGGTGCTGTACAACGAGCTGGACGCAGAAGACCACTGGAAGGTCAATGACATTCCTGTAAATAATGAATGAATAACACACATTGTGATATAAACCGAGTCTGTTCTACAGTTTCTCATTAGACTGAATGAATAACAGACTCTAAATGTAGGTATTGTGATATAAACCGAGTCTGTTCTACAGTTTCTCATTAGGCTGAATGAATAACCGACTCTAAATGTAGGTAATGTGATATAAACCGAGTCTGTTCTACAGTTTCTCATTAGACTGAATGAACGACCGGCTCTAAATGTAGGTATTGTGATATAAACCGAGTCTGTTCTACAGTTTCTCATTAGACTGAATGAATAACCGACTCTAAATGTAGGTATTGTGATATAAACCGAGCCTGTTCTACAGTTTCTCATTAGGCTGAATGAATAACCGACTCTAAATGTAGGTATTGTGATATAAACCGAGTCCGTTCTACAGTTTCTCATTAGACTGAATGAATAAGCGACTCTAAATGTAGGTATTGTGATATAAACCGAGTCTGTTCTACAGTTTCTCATTAGACTGAATGAACGACCGGCTCTAAATGTAGGTATTGTGATATAAACCGAGTCTGTTCTACAGTTTCTCATTAGACTGAATGAATAACCGACTCTAAATGTAGGTATTGTGATATAAACCGAGTCTGTTCTACAGTTTCTCATTAGGCTGAATGAACGACCGGCTCTAAATGTAGGTATTGTGATATAAACCGAGTCTGTTCTACAGTTTCTCGTTAGGCTGAATGAATGACCGGCTCTAAATGTAGGTATTGTGATATAAACCGAGTCTGTTCTACAGTTTCTCATTAGACTGAATGAATAACCGGCTCTAAATGTAGGTATTGTGATATAAACCGAGTCTGTTCTACAGTTTCTCATTAGGCTGAATGAATAACCGACTCTAAATGTAGGTATTGTGATATAAACCGAGTCCGTTCTACAGTTTCTCATTAGACTGAATGAATAACAGACTCTAAATGTAGGTATTGTGATATAAACCGAGTCCGTTCTACAGTTTCTCATTAGACTGAATGAATAACCGACTCTAAATGTAGGTATTGTGATATAAACTGAGTCCGTTCTACAGTTTCTCATTAGACTGAATGAATAACCGACTCTAAATGTAGGTATTGTGATATAAACCGAGTCCGTTCTACAGTTTCTCATTAGACTGAATGAATAACCGACTCTAAATGTAGGTATTGTGATATAAACCGAGTCTGTTCTACAGTTTCTTATTAGACTGAATGAATAACCGACTCTAAATGTAGGTATTGTGATATAAACCGAGTCCGTTCTACAGTTTCTCATTAGGCTGAATGAATAACTGACTCTAAATGTAGGTATTGTGATATAAACCGAGTCCGTTCTACAGTTTCTCATTAGACTGAATGAATAACCGACTCTAAATGTAGGTATTGTGATATAAACCGAGTCCGTTCTACAGTTTCTCATTAGACTGAATTAATAACCGACTCTAAATGTAGGCATTGTGATATAAACCGAGTCTGTTCTACAGTTTCTCATTAGACTGAATGAATAACCGCCTCTAAATGTAGGTATTGTGATATAAACCGAGTCCGTTCTACAGTTTCTCATTAGGCTGAATGAATAACCGGCTCTAAATGTAGGTATTGTGATATAAACCGAGTCTGTTCTACAGTTTCTCGTTAGACTGAATGAATAACCGACTCTAAATGTAGGTATTGTGATATAAACCGAGTCTGTTCTACAGTTTCTCTTTAGACTGAATGAATAACCGCCTCTAAATGTAGGTATTGTGATATAAACCGAGTCAGTTCTACAGTTTCTCATTAGGCTGAATGAATAACCGCCTCTAAATGTAGGTATTGTGATATAAACCGAGTCCGTTCTACAGTTTCTCTTTAGACTGAATGAATAACCGACTCTAAATGTAGGTATTGTGATATAAACCGAGTCTGTTCTACAGTTTCTCATTAGGCTGAATGAATAACCGACTCTAAATGTAGGTATTGTGATATAAACAGAGTCTGTTCTACAGTTTCTCATTAGGCTGAATGAATAACCGGCTCTAAATGTAGGTATTGTGATATAAACCGAGTCCGTTCTACAGTATCTCATTAGGCTGAATGAATAACCAGCTCTAAATGTAGGTATTGTGATATAAACCGAGTCCGTTCTACAGTTTCTCATTAGACTGAATGAATAACCGACTCTAAATGTAGGTATTGTGATATAAACCGAGTCTGTTCTACAGTTTCTCATTAGACTGAATGAATAACCAGCTCTAAATGTAGGTATTGTGATATAAACCGAGTCTGTTCTACAGTTTCTCATTAGGCTGAATGAATAACCGACTCTAAATGTAGGCATTGTGATATAAACCGAGTCTGTTCTACAGTTTCTCATTAGGCTGAATGAATAACCGACTCTAAATGTAGGTATTGTGATATAAACCGAGTCCGTTCTACAGTTTCTCATTAGACTGAATGAATAAGCGACTCTAAATGTAGGTATTGTGATATAAACCGAGTCTGTTCTACAGTTTCTCATTAGACTGAATGAACGACCGGCTCTAAATGTAGGTATTGTGATATAAACCGAGTCTGTTCTACAGTTTCTCATTAGGCTGAATGAATAACCGACTCTAAATGTAGGTATTGTGATATAAACCGAGTCTGTTCTACAGTTTCTCATTAGGCTGAATGAATAACCGACTCTAAATGTAGGTATTGTGATATAAACCGAGTCCGTTCTACAGTTTCTCATTAGGCTGAATGAATAACCGGCTCTAAATGTAGGTAATGTGATATAAACCGAGTCTGTTCTACAGTTTCTCATTAGACTGAATGAATAACCGGCTCTAAATGTAGGTATTGTGATATAAACCGAGTCTGTTCTACAGTTTCTCATTAGACTGAATGAATAACCGACTCTAAATGTAGGTATTGTGATATAAACCGAGTCTGTTCTAAAGTTTCTCGTTAGACTGAATGAATAACCGACTCTAAATGTAGGTATTGTGATATAAACCGAGTCTGTTCTACAGTTTCTCTTTAGACTGAATGAATAACCGCCTCTAAATGTAGGTATTGTGATATAAACCGAGTCAGTTCTACAGTTTCTCATTAGGCTGAATGAATAACCGCCTCTAAATGTAGGTATTGTGATATAAACCGAGTCCGTTCTACAGTTTCTCATTAGACTGAATGAATAACCGACTCTAAATGTAGGTATTGTGATATAAACCGAGTCCGTTCTACAGTTTCTCATTAGGCTGAATGAATAACCGACTCTAAATGTAGGTATTGTGATATAAACCGAGTCTGTTCTACAGTTTCTCATTAGGCTGAATGAATAACCGGCTCTAAATGTAGGTATTGTGATATAAACCGAGTCTGTTCTACAGTTTCTCATTAGGCTGAATGAATAACCGGCTCTAAATGTAGGTATTGTGATATAAACCGAGTCCGTTCTACAGTTTCTCATTAGGCTGAATGAATAACCGGCTCTAAATGTAGGTATTGTGATATAAACCGAGTCCGTTCTACAGTTTCTCATTAGGCTGAATGAATAACCGCCTCTAAATGTAGGTATTGTGATATAAACCGAGTCCGTTCTACAGTTTCTCATTAGACTGAATGAATAACCGACTCTAAATGTAGGTATTGTGATATAAACCGAGTCTGTTCTACAGTTTCTCATTAGACTGAATGAATAACCAGCTCTAAATGTAGGTATTGTGATATAAACCGAGTCTGTTCTACAGTTTCTCATTAGGCTGAATGAATAACCGACTCTAAATGTAGGCATTGTGATATAAACCGAGTCTGTTCTACAGTTTCTCATTAGGCTGAATGAATAAGCGACTCTAAATGTAGGTATTGTGATATAAACCGAGTCTGTTCTACAGTTTCTCATTAGACTGAATGAACGACCGGCTCTAAATGTAGGTATTGTGATATAAACCGAGTCTGTTCTACAGTTTCTCATTAGACTGAATGAATAACCGACTCTAAATGTAGGTATTGTGATATAAACCGAGTCCGTTCTACAGTTTCTCATTAGGCTGAATGAATAACCGACTCTAAATGTAGGTATTGTGATATAAACCGAGTCCGTTCTACAGTTTCTCATTAGGCTGAATCAATAACCGGCTCTAAATGTAGGTATTGTGATATAAACCGAGTCTGTTCTACAGTTTCTCATTAGACTGAATGAATAACCGGCTCTAAATGTAGGTATTGTGATATAAACCGAGTCTGTTCTACAGTTTCTCATTAGACTGAATGAATAACCGACTCTAAATGTAGGTATTGTGATATAAACCGAGTCTGTTCTACAGTTTCTCATTAGGCTGAATGAATAACCGACTCTAAATGTAGGTATTGTGATATAAACCGAGTCCGTTCTACAGTTTCTCATTAGGCTGAATGAATAACCGGCTCTAAATGTAGGTATTGTGATATAAACCGAGTCCGTTCTACAGTTTCTCATTAGGCTGAATGAATAACCGGCTCTAAATGTAGGTATTGTGATATAAACCGAGTCCGTTCTACAGTTTCTCATTAGGCTGAATGAATAACCGCCTCTAAATGTAGGTATTGTGATATAAACCGAGTCCGTTCTACAGTTTCTCATTAGACTGAATGAATAACCGGCTCTAAATGTAGGTATTGTGATATAAACCGAGTCTGTTCTACAGTTTCTCATTAGACTGAATGAATAACCGACTCTAAATGTAGGTATTGTGATATAAACCGAGTCTGTTCTACAGTTTCTCATTAGGCTGAATGAATAACCGACTCTAAATGTAGGTATTGTGATATAAACCGAGTCCGTTCTACAGTTTCTCATTAGGCTGAATGAATAACCGACTCTAAATGTAGGTATTGTGATATAAACCGAGTCCGTTCTACAGTTTCTCATTAGACTGAATGAATAACCGACTCTAAATGTAGGTATTGTGATATAAACCGAGTCCGTTCTACAGTTTCTCATTAGACTGAATGAATAACCGACTCTAAATGTAGGTATTGTGATATAAACCGAGTCTGTTCTACAGTTTCTCATTAGGCTGAATGAATAACCGACTCTAAATGTAGGTATTGTGATATAAACCGAGTCCGTTCTACAGGTTCTCATTAGGCTGAATGAAATAAACCGAGTCTGTTCTACAGTTTCTCATTAGACTGAATGAACGACCGGCTCTAAATGTAGGTATTGTGATATAAACCAAGTCTGTTCTACAGTTTCTCGTTAGGCTGAATGAATAACCGGCTCTAAATGTAGGTATTGTGATATAAACTGAGTCTGTTCTACAGTTTCTCGTTAGGCTGAATGAATAACCGGCTCTAAATGTAGGTATTGTGATATAAACCGAGTCTGTTCTACAGTTTCTCATTAGACTGAATGAATAACCGACTCTAAATGTAGGTATTGTGATATAAACCGAGTCCGTTCTACAGTTTTTCATTAGGCTGAATGAATAACCGACTCTAAATGTAGGTATTGTGATATAAACCGAGTCCGTTCTACAGGTTCTCATTAGGCTGAATGAAATAAACCGAGTCTGTTCTACAGTTTCTCATTAGACTGAATGAACGACCGGCTCTAAATGTAGGTATTGTGATATAAACCGAGTCTGTTTTACAGTTTCTCGTTAGGCTGAATGAATAACCGGCTCTAAATGTAGGTATTGTGATATAAACCGAGTCTGTTCTACAGTTTCTCGTTAGGCTGAATGAATAACCGGCTCTAAATGTAGGTATTGTGATATAAACCGAGTCCGTTCTACAGTTTCTCATTAGACTGAATGAATAACCGACTCTAAATGTAGGTATTGTGATATAAACCGAGTCTGTTCTACAGTTTCTCATTAGGCTGAATGAATAACCGGCTCTAAATGTAGGTATTGTGATATAAACCGAGTCTGTTCTACAGTTTCTCATTAGGCTGAATGAATAACCAGCTCTAAATGTAGGTATTGTGATATAAACAGAGTCTGTTCTACAGTTTCTCATTAGGCTGAATGAATAACCGGCTCTAAATGTAGGTATTGTGATATAAACCGAGTCCGTTCTACAGTTTCTCATTAGGCTGAATGAATAACCGCCTCTAAATGTAGGTATTGTGATATAAACCGAGTCCGTTCTACAGTTTCTCATTAGACTGAATGAATAACCGACTCTAAATGTAGGTATTGTGATATAAACCGAGTCTGTTCTACAGTTTCTCATTAGGCTGAATGAATAACCGGCTCTAAATGTAGGTATTGTGATATAAACCGAGTCTGTTCTACAGTTTCTCATTAGGCTGAATGAATAACCAGCTCTAAATGTAGGTATTGTGATATAAACAGAGTCTGTTCTACAGTTTCTCATTAGGCTGAATGAATAACCGGCTCTAAATGTAGGTATTGTGATATAAACCGAGTCCGTTCTACAGTTTCTCATTAGGCTGAATGAATAACCGCCTCTAAATGTAGGTATTGTGATATAAACCGAGTCCGTTCTACAGTTTCTCATTAGACTGAATGAATAACCGACTCTAAATGTAGGTATTGTGATATAAACCGAGTCTGTTCTACAGTTTCTCATTAGACTGAATGAATAACCAGCTCTAAATGTAGGTATTGTGATATAAACCGAGTCTGTTCTACAGTTTCTCATTAGGCTGAATGAATAACCGACTCTAAATGTAGGCATTGTGATATAAACCGAGTCTGTTCTACAGTTTCTCATTAGGCTGAATGAATAACCGACTCTAAATGTAGGCATTGTGATATAAACCGAGTCTGTTCTACAGTTTCTCATTAGGCTGAATGAATAACCGACTCTAAATGTAGGTATTGTGATATAAACCGAGTCCGTTCTACAGTTTCTCATTAGACTGAATGAATAAGCGACTCTAAATGTAGGTATTGTGATATAAACCGAGTCCGTTCTACAGTTTCTCATTAGACTGAATGAATAACCGACTCTAAATGTAGGTATTGTGATATAAACCGAGTCTGTTCTACAGTTTCTCATTAGGCTGAATGAATAACCGACTCTAAATGTAGGTATTGTGATATAAACCGAGTCTGTTCTACAGTTTCTCATTAGGCTGAATGAATAACCGGCTCTAAATGTAGGTATTGTGATATAAACCGAGTCTGTTCTACAGTTTCTCATTAGGCTGAATGAATAACCGGCTCTAAATGTAGGTATTGTGATATAAACCGAGTCCGTTCTACAGTTTCTCATTAGGCTGAATGAATAACCGGCTCTAAATGTAGGTATTGTGATATAAACCGAGTCCGTTCTACAGTTTCTCATTAGGCTGAATGAATAACCGGCTCTAAATGTAGGTATTGTGATATAAACCGAGTCCGTTCTACAGTTTCTCATTAGACTGAATGAATAACCGCCTCTAAATGTAGGTATTGTGATATAAACCGAGTCCGTTCTACAGTTTCTCATTAGACTGAATGAATAACCAGCTCTAAATGTAGGTATTGTGATATAAACCGAGTCTGTTGTACAGTTTCTCATTAGGCTGAATGAATAACCGACTCTAAATGTAGGCATTGTGATATAAACCGAGTCTGTTCTACAGTTTCTCATTAGGACTGAATGAATAACCGCTCTAAATGTAGGTATTGTGATATAAACCGAGTCTGTTCTACAGTTTCTCATTAGGCTGAATGAATAACCGACTCTAAATGTAGGTATTGTGATATAAACCGAGTCTGTTCTACAGTTTCTCATTAGGCTGAATGAATAACCGACTCTAAATGTAGGTATTGTGATATAAACCGAGTCCGTTCTACAGTTTCTCATTAGACTGAATGAATAACCGACTCTAAATGTAGGTATTGTGATATAAACCGAGTCCTGTTCTACAGTTTCTCATTAGACTGAATGAATAACCGACTCTAAATGTAGGTATTGTGATATAAACCGAGTCCGTTCTACAGTTTCTCATTAGACTGAATGAATAACCGACTCTAAATGTAGGTATTGTGATATAAACCGAGTCCGTTCTACAGTTTCTCATTAGGCTGAATGAATAACCGGCTCTAAATGTAGGTATTGTGATATAAACCGAGTCCGTTCTACAGTTTCTCATTAGGCTGAATGAATAACCGGCTCTAAATGTAGGTATTGTGATATAAACCGAGTCTGTTCTACAGTTTCTCATTAGACTGAATGAATAACCGGCTCTAAATGTAGGTATTGTGATATAAACCGAGTCTGTTCTACAGTTTCTCATTAGACTGAATGAATAACCGACTCTAAATGTAGGTATTGTGATATAAACCGAGTCCGTTCTACAGTTTCTCATTAGGCTGAATGAATAACCGACTCTAAATGTAGGTATTGTGATATAAACCGAGTCCGTTCTACAGTTTCTCATTAGGCTGAATGAATAACCGACTCTAAATGTAGGTATTGTGATATAAACCGAGTCCGTTCTACAGTTTCTCATTAGACTGAATGAATAACCGACTCTAAATGTAGGTATTGTGATATAAACCGAGTCCGTTCTACAGTTTCTCATTAGACTGAATGAATAACCGACTCTAAATGTAGGTATTGTGATATAAACCGAGTCTGTTCTACAGTTTCTCATTAGGCTGAATGAATAACCGACTCTAAATGTAGGTATTGTGATATAAACCGAGTCCGTTCTACAGGTTCTCATTAGGCTGAATGAAATAAACCGAGTCTGTTCTACAGTTTCTCATTAGACTGAATGAACGACCGGCTCTAAATGTAGGTATTGTGATATAAACCAAGTCTGTTCTACAGTTTCTCGTTAGGCTGAATGAATAACCGGCTCTAAATGTAGGTATTGTGATATAAACCGAGTCTGTTCTACAGTTTCTCGTTAGGCTGAATGAATAACCGGCTCTAAATGTAGGTATTGTGATATAAACCGAGTCTGTTCTACAGTTTCTCATTAGACTGAATGAATAACCGACTCTAAATGTAGGTATTGTGATATAAACCGAGTCCGTTCTACAGTTTCTCATTAGGCTGAATGAATAACCGACTCTAAATGTAGGTATTGTGATATAAACCGAGTCCGTTCTACAGGTTCTCATTAGGCTGAATGAAATAAACCGAGTCTGTTCTACAGTTTCTCATTAGACTGAATGAACGACCGGCTCTAAATGTAGGTATTGTGATATAAACCAAGTCTGTTCTACAGTTTCTCGTTAGGCTGAATGAATAACCGGCTCTAAATGTAGGTATTGTGATATAAACCGAGTCTGTTCTACAGTTTCTCGTTAGGCTGAATGAATAACCGGCTCTAAATGTAGGTATTGTGATATAAACCGAGTCTGTTCTACAGTTTCTCATTAGACTGAATGAATAACCGACTCTAAATGTAGGTATTGTGATATAAACCGAGTCCGTTCTACAGTTTCTCATTAGACTGAATGAATAACCGGCTCTAAATGTAGGTATTGTGATATAAACCGAGTCTGTTCTACAGTTTCTCATTACGCTGAATGAATAACCGGCTCTAAATGTAGGTATTGTGATATAAACCGAGTCCGTTCTACAGTTTCTCATTAGGCTGAATGAATAACCGACTCTAAATGTACGTATTGTGATATAAACCGAGTCCGTTCTACAGTTTCTCATTAGGCTGAATGAATAACCGGCTCTAAATGTAGGTATTGTGATATAAACCGAGTCTGTTCTACAGTTTCTCATTAGGCTGAATGAATAACTGGCTCTAAATGTAGGTATTGTGATATAAACCGAGTCCGTTCTACAGTTTCTCATTAGGCTGAATGAATAACCGGCTCTAAATGTAGGTATTGTGATATAAACCGAGTCTGTTCTACAGTTTCTCATTAGACTGAATGAATAACCGGCTCTAAATGTAGGTATTGTGATATAAACCGAGTCTGTTCTACAGTTTCTCATTAGACTGAATGAATAACCAGCTCTAAATGTAGGTATTGTGATATAAACCGAATCCGTTCTACAGTTTCTCATTAGACTGAATGAATTACCGACTCTAAATGTAGGTATTGTGATATAAACCGAGTCCGTTCTACAGTTTCTCATTAACCTGAATGAATAACCGGCTCTAAATGTAGGTATTGTGATATAAACCGAGTCTGTTCTACAGTTTCTCATTAGGCTGAATGAATAACCGGCTCTAAATGTAGGTATTGTGATATAAACCGAGTCCGTTCTACAGTTTCTCATTAGGCTGAATGAATAACCGACTCTAAATGTAGGTATTGTGATATAAACCGAGTCCGTTCTACAGTTTCTCATTAGGCTGAATGAATAACCGACTCTAAATGTAGGTATTGTGAAATAAACCGAGTCTGTTCTACAGTTTCTCATTAGACTGAATGAATAACCAGCTCTAAATGTAGGTATTGTGATATAAACCGAGTCTGTTCTACAGTTTCTCATTAGGCTGAATGAATAACCGACTCTAAATGTAGGCATTGTGATATAAACCGAGTCTGTTCTACAGTTTCTCATTAGGCTGAATGAATAACCGACTCTAAATGTAGGTATTGTGATATAAACCGAGTCCGTTCTACAGTTTCTCATTAGACTGAATGAATAAGCGACTCTAAATGTAGGTATTGTGATATAAACCGAGTCTGTTCTACAGTTTCTCATTAGACTGAATGAACGACCGTCTCTAAATGTAGGTATTGTGATATAAACCGAGTCTGTTCTACAGTTTCTCATTAGACTGAATGAATAACCAGCTCTAAATGTAGGTATTGTGATATAAACCGAGTCTGTTCTACAGTTTCTCATTAGGCTGAATGAATAACCGACTCTAAATGTAGGCATTGTGATATAAACCGAGTCTGTTCTACAGTTTCTCATTAGGCTGAATGAATAACCGACTCTAAATGTAGGTATTGTGATATAAACCGAGTCCGTTCTACAGTTTCTCATTAGACTGAATGAATAAGCGACTCTAAATGTAGGTATTGTGATATAAACCGAGTCTGTTCTACAGTTTCTCGTTAGACTGAATGAACGACCGTCTCTAAATGTAGGTATTGTGATATAAACCGAGTCCGTTCTACAGTTTCTCGTTAGACTGAATGAATAACCGACTCTAAATGTAGGTATTGTGATATAAACCGAGTCTGTTCTACAGTTTCTCTTTAGACTGAATGAATAACCGCCTCTAAATGTAGGTATTGTGATATAAACCGAGTCAGTTCTACAGTTTCTCATTAGGCTGAATGAATAACCGCCTCTAAATGTAGGTATTGTGATATAAACCGAGTCCGTTCTACAGTTTCTCATTAGGCTGAATGAATAACCGGCTCTAAATGTAGGTATTGTGATATAAACCGAGTCTGTTCTACAGTTTCTCATTAGGCTGAATGAATAACCGGCTCTAAATGTAGGTATTGTGATATAAACCGAGTCTGTTCTACAGTTTCTCATTAGGCTGAATGAATAACCGGCTCTAAATGTAGGTATTGTGATATAAACCGAGTCCGTTCTACAGTTTCTCATTAGGCTGAATGAATAACCGACTCTAAATGTAGGTATTGTGATATAAACCGAGTCCGTTCTACAGTTTCTCATTAGGCTGAATGAATAACCGACTCTAAATGTAGGTATTGTGATATAAACCGAGTCTGTTCTACAGTTTCTCATTAGACTGAATGAATAACCGACTCTAAATGTAGGTATTGTGATATAAACCGAGTCCGTTCTACAGTTTCTCATTAGACTGAATGAATAACCGGCTCTAAATGTAGGTATTGTGATATAAACCGAGTCCGTTCTACAGTTTCTCATTAGGCTGAATGAATAACCGGCTCTAAATGTAGGTATTGTGATATAAACCGAGTCCGTTCTACAGTTTCTCATTAGGCTGAATGAAATAAACCGAGTCTGTTCTACAGTTTCTCATTAGACTGAATGAACGACCGGCTCTAAATGTAGGTATTGTGATATAAACCAAGTCTGTTCTACAGTTTCTCGTTAGGCTGAATGAATAACCGGCTATAAATGTAGGTATTGTGATATAAACCGAGTCTGTTCTACAGTTTCTCGTTAGGCTGAATGAATAACCGGCTCTAAATGTAGGTATTGTGATATAAACCGAGTCTGTTCTACAGTTTCTCATTAGACTGAATGAATAACCGACTCTAAATGTAGGTATTGTGATATAAACCGAGTCCGTTCTACAGTTTCTCATTAGACTGAATGAATAACCGGCTCTAAATGTAGGTATTGTGATATAAACCGAGTCTGTTCTACAGTTTCTCATTAGGCTGAATGAATAACCGGCTCTAAATGTAGGTATTGTGATATAAACCGAGTCCGTTCTACAGTTTCTCATTAGGCTGAATGAATAACCGGCTCTAAATGTAGGTATTGTGATATAAACCGAGTCCGTTCTACAGTTTCTCATTAGGCTGAATGAATAACCGGCTCTAAATGTAGGTATTGTGATATAAACCGAGTCCGTTCTACAGTTTCTCATTAGGCTGAATGAATAACCGGCTCTAAATGTAGGTATTGTGATATAAACCGAGTCCGTTCTACAGTTTCTCATTAGGCTGAATGAATAACCGGCTCTAAATGTAGGTATTGTGATATAAACCGAGTCCGTTCTACAGTTTCTCATTAGGCTGAATGAATAACCGACTCTAAATGTAGGTATTGTGATATAAACCGAGTCCGTTCTACAGTTTCTCATTAGGCTGAATGAATAACCGACTCTAAATGTAGGCATTGTGATATAAACCGAGTCCGTTCTACAGTTTCTCATTAGGACTGAATGAATAACCGACTCTAAATGTAGGTATTGTGATATAAACCGAGTCTGTTCTACAGTTTCTCATTAGGCTGAATGAATAACCGACTCTAAATGTAGGTATTGTGATATAAACCGAGTCTGTTCTACAGTTTCTCATTAGACTGAATGAATAACCAGCTCTAAATGTAGGTATTGTGATATAAACCGAGTCTGTTCTACAGTTTCTCATTAGGCTGAATGAATAACCGACTCTAAATGTAGGTATTGTGATATAAACCGAGTCTGTTCTACAGTTTCTCATTAGGCTGAATGAATAACCGACTCTAAATGTAGGTATTGTGATATAAACCGAGTCCGTTCTACAGTTTCTCATTAGACTGAATGAATAAGCGACTCTAAATGTAGGTATTGTGATATAAACCGAGTCTGTTCTACAGTTTCTCATTAGACTGAATGAACTAACCGGCTCTAAATGTAGGTATTGTGATATAAACCGAGTCCTGTTCTACAGTTTCTCATTAGACTGAATGAATAACCGACTCTAAATGTAGGTATTGTGATATAAACCGAGTCCGTTCTACAGTTTCTCATTAGACTGAATGAATAACCGGCTCTAAATGTAGGTATTGTGATATAAACCGAGTCCGTTCTACAGTTTCTCATTAGGCTGAATGAATAACCGGCTCTAAATGTAGGTATTGTGATATAAACCGAGTCTGTTCTACAGTTTCTCATTAGACTGAATGAATAACCGGCTCTAAATGTAGGTATTGTGATATAAACCGAGTCTGTTCTACAGTTTCTCATTAGACTGAATGAATAACCGACTCTAAATGTAGGTATTGTGATATAAACCGAGTCTGTTCTACAGTTTCTCATTAGACTGAATGAATAACCGACTCTAAATGTAGGTATTGTGATATAAACCGAGTCCGTTCTACAGTTTCTCATTAGACTGAATGAATAACCAACTCTAAATGTAGGTATTGTGATATAAACCGAGTCCGTTCTACAGTTTCTCATTAGACTGAATGAATAACCGACTGTAAATGTAGGAATTGTGATATAAACCGAGTCCGTTCTACAGTTTCTCATTAGGCTGAATGAATAACCGACTCTAAATGTAGGTATTGTGATATAAACCGAGTCCGTTCTACAGTTTCTCATTAGACTGAATGAATAACCGCCTCTAAATGTAGGTATTGTGATATAAACCGAGTCCGTTCTACAGTTTCTCATTAGACTGAATGAATAACCGACTCTAAATGTAGGTATTGTGATATAAACCGAGTCTGTTCTACAGTTTCTCATTAGGCTGAATGAATAACCGACTCTAAATGTAGGTATTGTGATATAAACCGAGTCTGTTCTACAGTTTCTCATTAGGCTGAATGAATAACCGACTCTAAATGTAGGTATTGTGATATAAACCGAGTCTGTTCTACAGTTTTTTTCTCTGCTGTTT
>NC_051235.1:645000-650000 GCF_015220715.1 Pygocentrus nattereri | reverse complement strand
GAGCTTTTTAAATGAAGCAGTAGAAGCCGTATCGCCCCCTACGCTTCCTGTAGTGTATTACAGTCTGTCAGAGCGACTGTGTGGATCATATGAACATTATAGAGCTTTTTAAATGAAGCAGTAGAAGCCGTATCGCCCCCTACGCTTCCTGTAGTGTATTACAGT
This sequence comes from Pygocentrus nattereri, assembly GCF_015220715.1. Classification (NCBI taxonomy): domain Eukaryota; kingdom Metazoa; phylum Chordata; class Actinopteri; order Characiformes; family Serrasalmidae; genus Pygocentrus; species Pygocentrus nattereri. The sequence goes on along the minus strand of NC_051235.1, from coordinate 649,835 downwards.
CTGTCAGAGCGACTGTGTGGATCATATGAACATTATAGAGCTTTTTAAATGAAACAGTAGAAGCTGTATCGCCCCCTACGCTTCCTGTAGTGTATTACAGTCTGTCAGAGCGACTGTGTGGATCATATGAACATTATAGAGCTTTTTAAATGAAACAGTAGAAGCCGTATCGCCCCCTACGCTTCCTGTAGTGTATTACAGTCTGTCAGAGCGACTGTGTGGATCATATGAACATTATAGAGCTTTTTAAATGAAACAGTAGAAGCCGTATCGCCCCCTACGCTTCCTGTAGTGTATTACAGTCCGTCAGAGCGACTGTGTGGATCATATGAACATTATAGAGCTTTTTAAATGAAACAGTAGAAGCCGTATCGCCCCCTACGCTTCCTGTAGTGTATTACAGTCTGTCAGAGTGACTGTGTGGATCATATGAACATTATAGAGCTTTTTAAATGAAACAGTAGAAGCCGTATCGCCCCCTACGATTCCTGTAGTGTATTACAGTCTGTCAGAGCGACTGTGTGGATCATATGAACATTATAGTGCTTTTTAAATGAAACAGTAGAAGCCGTATCGCCCCCTACGCTTCCTGTAGTGTATTGCAGTCTGTCAGAGCGACTGTGTGGATCATATGAACATTATAGAGCTTTTTAAATGAAACAGTAGAAGCCGTATCGCCCCCTACGCTTCCTGTAGTGTATTACAGTCTGTCAGAGCGACTGTGTGGATCATATGAACATTATAGAGCTTTTTAAATGAAACAGTAGAAGCCGTATCGCCCCCTACGCTTCCTGTAGTGTATTACAGTCTGTCAGAGCGACTGTGTGGATCATATGAACATTATAGAGCTTTTTAAATGAAACAGTAGAAGCCGTATCGCCCCCTACGCTTCCTGTAGTGTATTACAGTCTGTCAGAGCGACTGTGTGGATCATATGAACATTATAGAGCTTTTTAAATGAAACAGTAGAAGCCGTATCGCCCCCTACGCTTCCTGTAGAGTACTGCCGCCTCTGTATTATGATTTTTTATGATTTTTGATAATTAATCTGTGATACTGGCCGAATTGGAAGCACTTCTTCCTCCATCTTCATCAGCACCTCCCTCACTCGCCCATCCCTAAACCTTACCTCCACTCCCTGTGGATTGGGTCAACTGAAGCCCCAGTGGGTGGGGCCATGTGGGGGGGAGGGGCCTCCAGGCACCTGTAGCCCTTTAGTGCCCAGGTGTGTTCCGTGTGGAGTGGTCTGAGCCCCGCCCTGCTGCAGGTACCCCTCTTCTTTTCCTCTGCACGCCGGGTTGGGGGGGTTAGGCCTGGGCGATAAACAGTGACGTTATTTACCTTAATCAAACATCAGATTGATAACATTATTACTCCTTTGAGGTGTTTTCAGTAGAACGAAGATACCCTTATATCCTTCACTGGCAGCAAAGGCTGGCACAGCTGCCACTTCAGCACACTAGGTGGCGCTGTGTGTCTCTTTCAGAGAAGTCTAGCTGTTCACTCTCAGCTGCCAGCTGTAGCTGCAAGTTATTTGTGTTATATTCCAAAATGAAATCTTATAGTTTATATATGACTTTATGATTTTTGACTGTATCGCCCAGCCCTTGCGTAAGTGGTTGGGCGGAGCACTCTGGAGGATTGGGGTGGGGGGTGGGGCGTGGGCGTATGCTTTTTGGCATAATTTTGCATAATAATTTGATGTTTTTCATCAGCTTCCTGCAAAACTGCTGAAATGAAAAGTTTAGAGCGTTTAGGTTTAATTGAGCCAGTTCACTGCGCTGTTGAAGTGCAGTGACGTAACCCTAACAGCCTTTCATATTAGCTACACGGTGAAGGCAGAAACCTTTGTACTGCTTACAGACGCTGTATTGATCTGAATGGAAAGTATCTGGTATTAAAATCTGCGCTTTCCTCACGATTTCTCCACTCGTTTCAGTGAAGTCCTGTAATTTACAGTGTGGTTTTGTCATCGTGACCGTGAAGCAGGTTAATTGCTACAGTCCGCTGCGTTTGGTTAAACAGAAGGTCTCTGCTGGAAGCTGATGATTTGGGAAGAGCAGACAGTGATGTGCTCATGTATGAATTTGTTTGTATGTATTTTGTGTTTATTAATGTTGTGATAAATTATTCAGGGCAGTAAGTTTAAGTCTCTCTCTCCTTATTTGTACATCGCGGCTGCGTTTTACGGTTGGACCAACAGAAATGCTCAAAATTGCTTGGAATAAATTCTCTTTACATTAACTGGCGTTAAAAGGAAGAAGGTTTGCGCACTTTACTGTAAAACTATCAGATTCTTCTGGAAAGTGTGTGTGTGTGTGTGTGTGTGTGTGTGTGTGTGTGTGTGTGTGAGTGTGTGTTTTGTTGTGAACAGACATCAGTGGAAGTCCTCACTAGCAATGTAAAACAAATATTTGTTGAAGTTTGAAAAAGATTGCCAACAAAATAAAATTTGGGTTTGAGAATAGCAAAAGTTAGATGAATTCAGTAATGTAGCACAATTACAGTATTTAGTAGAGAACATAAGGAGGATTTAACCAAATTAATATCAAAAATTAAGTTCTCTGAAATTTAATGTCCAGAATGAAGTTATCATGAATTAACATTCAGAATGGAGTTCTAATAAAATTAATCTCCAGAATGAAGTTCTAATCAAATTAATCTCCAGAATGAAGTTCTAATCAAATTAATCTCCAGAATGAAGTTCTAATAAAATTAACCTCCAGAATGAAGTTCTAATAAAATTAACCTCCAGAATAAAGTTCTAATAAAATTAACCTCCAGAATGAAGTTCTAATCAAATCAACCTCCAGAATGAAGTTCTCATCAAATCAACCTCCGGAATGAAGTTCTAATAAAATTAACCTCCAGAATGAAGTTCTAATAAAATTAATCTCCAGAATGAAGTTCTAATAAAATTAACCTCCAGAATAAAGTTCTAATAAAATTAACCTCCAGAATGGAGTTCTAATAAAATTAATCTCCAGAATGAAGTTCTAATCAAATTAATCTCCAGAATGAAGTTCTAATCAAATTAATCTCCAGAATGAAGTTCTAATAAAATCAACCTCCAGAATGAAGTTCTAATAAAATTAACCTCCAGAATGAAGTTCTAATAAAATTAACCTCCAGAATGAGGTTCTAATCAAATTAATCTCCAGAATGAAGTTCTAATCAAATTAATCTCCAGAATGAAGTTCTAATAAAATTAACCTCCAGAATGAAGTTCTAATAAAATTAACCTCCAGAATGAAGTTCTAATCAAATCAACCTCCAGAATGAAGTTCTAATAAAATTAACCTCCAGAATGAAGTTCTAATCAAATCAACCTCCAGAATGAAGTTCTAATAAAATTAACCTCCAGAATGGAGTTCTAATAAAATTAATCTCCAGAATGAAGTTCTAATAAAATCAACCTCCAGAATGAAGTTCTAATCAAATTAATCTCCAGAATGAAGTTCTAATCAAATTAATCTCCAGAATGAAGTTCTAATCAAATTAATCTCCAGAATGAAGTTCTAATAAAATCAACCTCCAGAATGAAGTTCTAATAAAATTAACCTCCAGAATGAAGTTCTAATCAAATTAACCTCCAGAATGAAGTTCTAATCAAATTAATCTCCAGAATGAAGTTCTAATAAAATTAATCTCCAGAATGAAGTTCTAATAAAATTAACCTTCAGAATGAAGTTCTAATAAAATTAACGTCTAGATTGAAGTTCTAATGGAATGAATGCTTTGAGTTGGAGATCTTAATAAGAATAACTTGGATCAATATTATTCTAGTTTGATGAGCTCAGTGTGAGGTTCTAACGTTTTGGAGAACGGCTCAGTATCCAGTGGTTTAGATATTTATATAACGCGCGTCGTAATCAGTTCTTCTGAATCTGTGAACAGTTGTGTATTTTGTTGCGTTTTATTATTGTTTTTTATTTGATTTTTTTATAGAGTCTAACTTGCCTTTGATTCATGGCCTGTGGTTTTACGCCCCCTACTGGACACTTTGTGTTTGGCTCCATTTGAGTTCCTCTGCTGCTCTTTTCTCTGTCTGTCTCTCATATTGATGTTCCTCTCAGATTTCTCCTCCTCTTGTCCTTTTGTTTCTGTCTGTGTGTGTCTCTCTCTGTCTGTCTGTCTCTCTGTCTCTGTCTCTCCCTCGTTCTCTCTCTGTATATGACTCTCTCTCCTGTCTCTCTGCTGTGATCCTGAACAGGAGCCACTCAGGGTAAAGTTTCACTTCTTCCTGTCGTACGGCAACCGTCTGCCTCACCTGACGATGGCTTCTCTCTTTCTTTCTTTTTCCTCCTTCCATCCTCCCTTCTTCCTCCCTCTTCCTCTCTCTCACTCTCATTTATCCATTTCTTCCTGCCTGCCAGACATCATTCCTCTTTCCAGGCTTTTCCACAGTCTGGAATGTTCTCCGCAAATCCAATGGAGTGCGCGCACACACACGCACACACACACGCGCACACACACACACACACACACAAATACACACACACACACAAATACACACACACTGCAAACACTGCACTGATGCACTGTAGACCACACACTCCACCAGACTCCATCACAGTTAGAGAGCAGGAATTGACTGATTATTGATTATTAATAAAATCATTAATAAAATGGCACATTGCCAAAGCTCCCACTCCGCCAGTCTGGTCCAGACTTTGGACCTGCATTTAACACTGATTTGTGTATAAGTAAATAGTAAATAAATGAATGTATCAGAACTCCAGACAGAATTATGGAAGAACATTTCCAGCATTTAGGAGAAATAAAAACCACACCAGAAGCAGAATTTTCAAATAGAAATTTGAGTGAATTTCTAG